>NC_143012.1:265022912-265190412 GCF_055824585.1 Amblyomma mixtum
CGTGATGCACCTGCCCAGCCGGCTGGCTCAGGTGGAGGGCATAAAACACGCACTCTACGCAGACGATATTACAATCTGGACCACCGAGAGGAGCCTTGGGGAGATGGAGGACAGCCTTCAGCAGGCCGCCTCCATAGTCGATGCATATGCTGCCGACTGTGGTCTCCAATGTGCTCCCGCCAAATCAGAGCTTCTACACGTCAGGACAAACCACAAGGACAACACGTCTCTACACATATCTCTGTCGGGCGGTCCCATCAGAGAAGTGGCAGAGCTCCGGATCCTGGGTCTGTTCATCAATAACAAACTTAAGCCGGACTCTACTATAGCGAAACTCAAGAGCATAGGTGAACAGGTAGGGCGCATGATCCACCGTTTTTCCAACAAGCGGGGTGGTCTGCGGGGCATGGACGCGCTACGGCTCGCCCATGCCTTCGTGACCAGCCGGATCCTCTACGCCGTGCGTACCTACGCACCACCAAACAACAAGACGAGCGCATTGACGCCATCATCAGGAAGGCAACAAAGCGAGCACTGGACCTCCCGGTGGCTACCTCCAACGCCAAATTGAAGGCGTTGGGAGTGGTAAACTCCTATCAGGAGTTGCGGGAGGTCCACCTCGTGAACCAATATACGCGGCTATCACAGACGGTTCCTGGGCGCCGCCTGCTTAACCGCTTACGCATCCAACACACATGCATATCAGAGGGGACGGAGAACATTCCCGGTGCTGTGGCGCCACATGTTCTTGGTCGCTCCGCTCCCGCGTAACATGGACATGGCTTCACATGAAGGCAGACGACAAGCGCGGGTTCGCACGCTTGAGAGGCGGTATGGATATAAAGAGGGCATCTACTACGTGGACATCACAGGGCCGTCGCCCACGGGATTCTTCACGGCTGCCGTAGTCCACCGGGGAATGAATGTCGATGGGCTATCTTTTCGGGCCCCAAATTCAACACGAGCGGAGGAAGTCGCAATAGCTCTCGCGGCCGCCGATCCAAAATCGAGAACGGTTATCACGGACTCTCGCCCGGCCTGTGAACATTATCTTGCAGGCGAAATATTGCCTCTTGCCTCCCAAATTCTAAGACGCGCTCCCGCCGATCCAACTCGCACAAACGTGATCTGGGCTCCTGGCCACCAGGGTCTACAAGGCAATGAGGCCGCTGATGCGGCCGCCCGAGCGCTCACACACCGGGCTCCTCATCCTAGCTCTCCTGGCTCAGAAGCTCATAAACCGCTTCTGCGGTTCCGCGAAATCCTAATTCATTATTGCGACAGCCGCCGTCTCCACCCAGTACCTGCCAAGGGGCTGAGTAAGGCGGAGGAGCGAACTCTGCGGCGATGCAGACAGGAAATCTTCTCTGTCCTGCCATATAGCAAAACACTTCGATCCGAACACAGATGGGCGCTGCCCGCACTGTGCAGAGATCTGCGATATCTTTCACATGGTGTGGGCATATACTCACGATCCTCACCTCCCCCATTCTCCCACCACCCCCAAGAGGCATGGGAGACTGCGCTCCTCAACTGCTCCACACTGGAGTCTCAAAGGGCTCTAGTAAAGCGGGCGCGAGACGGGGCCTCTTCGTGCGGTGTCCCGGACTAAGGATACCGACCATGTAGCAGGGTTTTTTGACCCTCAAACTCTTTTGTATATTAAAGTTTTTTCACCACCACCACCGGAACGTCTCTTAAATGAAATAGCCACAAAAGCTCGCGAGAGTTAGTAAATCTCATCTCATAACCACATTTATCCCTCCTCGCTTCTTCAGCCTGGTTGTCATGACAAGTGTTCGTGCGTTATTTTCTGCTCCACCAGTAAGAGCAAAATTCAACCGTTCTTAAATGGCCATTGATCGTTCGTCATCCCAAAACATACTTGTACACTATCAGAAATGCATTCGGGAAGAACATATTAGTTTAGGACGCTTATAGTCTTCAAACACGCACCGTGAAATACTCAAGCCTTTTAGCTTTTCGTTTCTGCTGAATGGTGACCAGTTCGGCTATGAGTTCAACCTGTGAGATCGCGTTCACTAAAAAAATGTCATCCCACTGCTTGCTAGGCAGCTTTAATGTTTATACTTCGCGAGCGGCAAAATATAACTGATTAAAATCATGGGAGAGTGCGAAGTACTCTATTTTTTATTTGGCTCTCGGAACTTCCGAGTTTATCTTTGCGCACCTATGCGAAATCACTGTCCAAAAGACGGGCCTGGCGAGCCCTACTCTTAATCACTTCCTTCTGGGTTAAAAAGAAGCAACTTTCTGCAAGCCAAACTGTGGTTTCAGAACCTTTCCCGGCCAGTTCCTTATCGATCTAGTAGCAGTCTACTTGCTCAGAGTGAGCAGTACACCTCCAGCGTTACATTGAACGGGCCGGGCCCGGGCTGGGCTTCACTCCGGGATTCACGGGCCGGGCCGGGCTCGCCAGAGTGATAACTTAGCGGGCCTGGGCCGGGCCCGGGCTTGAAGCCGCGGGCCTGGGCCGGGCTCGGGCTTCAGGTCTCGGGCCCGGGCCGGGCTTGGGCCTCAGATTGAGGCCCGTGCAGTGCTCTAGTTCACACCAGTCATTTGGTTAATCCATGATAATCTATTCACAAAACATGGCTCATTAATCTCTGCCAGACTGACTAGTCTCCGCGGCAATATCCGTGGAGGTCAAGAAGACAACAGATCTCTTTGCTTTACTCGGAAATGCTATTAGTGCTCCCCTCGTGTATGTATACGAGAGAGACCGCAGGAGTGGTCAATATACTTTGATCGTAAACCTGCTATGGAACGCCAACCATAACCATAGCCGCACAGATCCCATGAACAACTTGTCTCTGAAACTCAAGAAATGTCTCACAGCATGTAAATGAAAGAAAACCAATAAGAACGGTTGCCGGAACACTGCTGGATAATTTGAGATCATCACGTGAACGTTAGAAGGGGCTGTACGTGTTTATCACAATGTAGAAAATGGACAGCGGGGGAGAACTGAAAACGTTGCGGCCGAGCCCACGCTTGCGTGATTGAACTTAGTCCAGTTTTTTAATACATATATTGTCACGTTGGTAATCAGCGGCTGAGGGTCAACAGCGGGTCAACAGACGTGCGCTTCCAGATCACTTTCACTTTCACACACACACTTCCTCTTCTCGGAGTGGCGGAACATTTTCATTTGTAATAATGCGATGTTTCGCAAGATGCGTCCGCCGGACGCGTGGCGAGGACGCGAAGGCACCACGGTAGCGACTGAGCAGTTCCCGCACTTTGTCTCTCTGGTCGAGCGGCAGGGTTGGGTTAATATCGTACATAACACCAGCAAGACCGTCGGGCTCAGTTGTTGAAGCAGTTGTTAAACTGTGCACACACCTATGTTCACTAAGAGCGTCAATATACGCCACAGTCGTTCCCTTGATAAGGTGTTGGTGTTCGTTGCTGAAGTTGGTGAGAAGAACGTTGACCTTGCTATCTTCAAGGAAGACAACCGCCCTGGCGACGGAAATTCCTCTGTCCAGTAGCAACAGCTGCTTGCTTTCGACGACACCCGTATGTGCTTTGAGCCGACGGTTACCATATCACACTGGAACGTGGAGGCACGGTCACGTGTTCGTCCAGAATGTGCAGCGCCGCTGGGAGAACACTATCCACGGATATGGCCTTCTCGGTCGAGAACTGGACGGACTGCGATTGCAGATCAATAACTGCACCGTTTTCGGCCAGAAAGTCCATACCGAGTATGACGTCCCGGGAGCCCTCGGCTAACACTACGAACGTTGCCAAAAATGTTTGGCCTTGCACGGTTACCCTTGACATGCACGTTCTCGTAGGTGTAATTAAATGTCCCCCTGCAGTACGCATCTGTGGGCCATCCCAAGCAGTTGTGACTTTTTTTAGTGCCGCGGCGAATTGTCCACTAAGTACTGAATATTCGGCACCAGTATTCACCAGCGCGGTTACATCCGCGCCGTCAACCGAAATCTCCAAGTCGGCAGTTGGTGGTGTCTTACTTTGGGGATGTCGAGGCATGCGGTCTCGGCTGCGGTGCGTCGAAGGAGTTCGGCATCGAGGAAAGGCGTCGTGGCCATGGAGGGGTGCGTCAGGACATCGGCTAGTTTTGAGGTACGTGGGCTCAAGAATCGTCGGTACGGCTACGGAATTCGGCTTTGGTTGAGAACTGTCTTGTGGCGATGGAGGATCTTGTATACTTTGTCGTTGAGCAGCCGCACCTCCAGAGGCTGCTGCATCTAGTTTCCCCTACGGACTCTGAGACTGGCCTCGTCCTGGGGAACTGTAGCGACGCGGTGATGGAGATAGAGAGAAACTGTGCTGTACGGAGTCCGCTTGCGAGATGGAGCCCGCGATCTCCTGCGGTCGTTCTCCATACATCGGACGATGGCAACCGACGGGGAATCCTCGAAGGCCCATCTCCTTGTATGGGCAGCGACGATAAACATGTCCAGCCTCACCGCAATGGTAGCACAGCGGCTGATTGTCTGGCGCTCTCCAGACATCCGTCCTGCGGCGTCCTAGGCGCTGTGGAGAATTCGGCTGGGGAGGTGGAGTTCGTGTAGCGGCGGAGGCAGGTGTGTCGTAACGTCGGTTCGGCTGGGGTGGAATAAAACGGCGTGTGACGGCGGCGTAGCTGAGATTCGGGGGCTGAGGCTGCACAGGGCCGGGAACAGGTAGTGCTGTACAAGTACCTAGCGCTTGCTGCACCTCCTCACGGACGACGTCAACAAGTGTGTTAGGCTGAGGTTTTCCCTTGTCCGGAAAGAGCTTCGCCAGTTCCTCCCTCACGATACATCGAATCATCTCACGTAAGGAGTCTGGCGAATTCAACGTGGCGCCCTCCACAGTGGCCGTGAGCATCGACGCTGTTGTACGGTCGTACTGCCGGGCCCTCATGTCCAAAGACTTTTCGATGGTGCTCGCCTCCTTTATGAAGTCCGCTACAGTGACTGGAGGACTTCGAACCAGGCCGGCGAACAGCTGCTCCTTGATACCTTTCATAAGGAAGCTCACCTTCCTCTCCTCCGACGTTTGGGTCAGCACGCCGGAACAGCCTGTTCATTTCCTCAACATACACCGTCACACCCTCGCTGGGGAGTTGATGTCTGGCTTTTAAAAGCAGGTCGGTCTTCTCCCTGCGCAACGTGCTGTCCTTGAAGGTTTGAAGGAACTCTGTTTTTAACGTATCCCACGTTCCCAGGCCAGATTCATTGTTCAGAAACCAGAACCTCGCGTAGTCTTCAAGGGCGAAATAAACATGCCGCATCTTGCAGTCAGCGCCCCAACCATTGTAATGGCCACCAGGTCATATTGGTCCAGCCAGTCTTTGGCGTCCTCGTGTGGTTGACGTGGAAATGGGGTGGCTCCCGCTAGTGGTGGAGCAGGACTGGCGACACTGTAGCTGCAGGATTCATTGCTGTAGCATCTGCCCTCCGTGAACAATGGGAAACAGGGAGCAGTCCAAATTCGGGAGGTAAGCCCTGTAATCGGCGACTGCCCTGGTGAACTCGCGTGTCGACCTTCGGTATTTGCACGGGGCTTGAATTGCGGCTTGAAGAGGGCGTACGGTGCATTAACGACGTACCCGCACCTCCACCAGATGTCACGTTGGTAATCAGCGGCTGAGGGTCAACAGCGGGTCAACAGACGTGCGCTTGCAGATCACTTTCACTTTCACACACACACTTCCTCTTCTTCTTGAGAGGCGCTTCCGTCTGCACGAGAGCGCTGGCGTCAATATTTATTCCCTTGAAAACAGCCTAAAAGTCCGTCCTCCGCCTTCCGTCATCCGACATACACAAGCTTTTGAAGGTCGCGCTGCAATAAGTTTTTCATTTAATAATTACACAATTGCCTAGAAACTGCTGAGTGTAATTATATCTTAATATAGCACTTGTTACGTTGTTAGCATCTTAAAATAGATGAAGTCGAGGTAGAAGTTTTGCAGCTAAAACCACGGTAAATGAGTTCCTTTCCTGAGCAGTATGCATATGATTGCATTATTACCATGAATAATTAAGGTAAGGCTAATTTATTACTACATAAATGGCGGAGTACATCTCGTTCTTACATATTTAAATACTGGCACAAGCGCCGCCATCATGTGGGACACCGCGAAGTACAAAACCACCATCCGCGATCAAGCGTTCTGCCTAGTGCTGCTAAACATTAGGACCGTGGCTCCATCTCGAGAGGATTTCCCGAACAATGAACTTTATTCTGTTCGAAATCCTCACTAGATGGCTTCTCTGCCACCGCCAATAATGACTTTTGTTGGCTCGTCCTTTCCTACCATCCTACATTCTATGACAGCTTAAAGAAAAAGGCGCCACATAGTCTAATCGAGGAATATCTCTTTCGCGTAGCCCTTGTATGCGATATGTACAGCAAAACATAGAGGGCCGCCAGTACCTGCAGTATAAGGCCTAAAGTCAACGAAACTAGCCAATTGTAAGCCCAAGGAAACAAAAAACAGCCTGGACATTTCAAGAACTGTCGTTTGTGAAATTTAGACGCAAGATGTCGACGTGGGACACGTGACAGCAGAAATTTTAATCTAGTCTTAATAGAGCATCAATTGAAACTAGGCTGCGGTGGATTGCAAGAAGAAATAGCTTGGGGTGGCTGTGCGCTTCGTGAAGAAAATTTCGCGAAACTTTATCGCGAAAAATTGTTAGGAAACAAAGCACGGCCTACCAATAACATATGTAAAAAATCAGAGCTTGTCCATTTCAAGTACCCGGGGCCTCTCCGACATAAAAGAAAGCGAAGTGGAAGGTGCGTAACGCTAAAGGAGCAATATAATCTCAGATGGATTCGCCGCATTACGAACGCTACATGATGTCAAACAATTAACAAAGCGTACTCTGTTGTATTTCATCTGCACCTCCGCAATATTCACTGCAAAGAAACCAACTGGAGTTCTGAAAAATGGGTGCATCGATATTTGCACGCCTGTCAAGCGGTAAATAAATATCTCCATTTATCTTTTAGCAATGTTATCTGAGATTGGTTGGCCGCACTATGTACGCTACTAAATATGTAAGACCGAGCCACAGAGAAAAAGACAGTCTCCCGAGAAACGGTGAGCCACTCTTTCCCTGCGTCGTGCCCGCATCAAAAACAAAAAAATACCCGCAGTAAGACCCTCAAATCTACGGCTTTCAAATATCGAATATCTGCACTTTTGGAATTTGTGCCGACATCTGAGGGGACGTATTGCAAAAAAAAAAAACTTGAGTCTACGTTCGTGAAATTTCTCTGCGAGTATAACAGAATAAATTCGCAGCATTTCTACTTCGAGAGACGCTCTGTGCCGAAGGCACAAGTGAAACCAAGGAGCTGTTCAATTGTTTCCTCGCACATACCGTGGTAAGATTGTGAAACATCAGTCCTTCCAAATGCAGCAGGCTCTCGTATGGCGTGCTCAACGGCGCGCCAGACAATTACCTTGTTTTGCTGCGAAATAGGACCGCCTGTAACGGCAGTCGCAAGCAAAGGTCACGGTTGCATAACCGGGGGCTCTAGTTTACCTCACCGTTCCAGAATATTGTGTTTCTACCGAGCGCACAAGCCTCTCCTGCGCCGCCATTTAGAGTAAAAAGATACTAGAAAAAAGAAGGGGCCTTTTCATAAAGATTTCATCGTATCTACCTTTGTTGGCGAGTAGCTCACAAATATAAGTTATCATATAAACGGACAGAAGAAGGAAGAAACGGCAGAAAAGATATATTTTTCATCTTATTTTCGTAATCTTAGGTTCCACTCTGGTCCTTCAGCACTCAGCTCTAGTACACACCTACACCGCGTTTTTGTTGTTCGGATGTAAGTGGCAGGCAATACAATGCTCGAGGTTTATCTAGAAAAAATATTGTTCACTAAGGCGAAAGCGTTATGAGCTTTCTCGGGAAAAAAAAAGTAATTTCAGATAGACTTGCGAATTGCAAACTGTGCGTTGCCACATGGTCGGTACTGTGTATTGTGAGGAATAATCATTCAACAGAATGCAGCTCTGGAAAAAAAAGGAGGCATTTGTTCTCGCATTGCTTAACATCCTGCGTCATATAAAGGGAACCAGCGAAAATAGACGCAAGACAAGAATAAAGAAGGCACACACCACAACGCTGGCACACACCAGCGTTGTGGTGTGTGCCTTCTTTGTTTTTG
The DNA here is from genome assembly GCF_055824585.1 of Amblyomma mixtum. NCBI lineage: Eukaryota > Metazoa > Arthropoda > Arachnida > Ixodida > Ixodidae > Amblyomma > Amblyomma mixtum. Next base: position 265,031,085 of record NC_143012.1, read on the forward strand.
TCTTGCGTCTATTTTCGCTGGTTCCCATTATATGGAATATGAACCAACTAGCCCAGCAGTTTGCACTCCTGATCCTGCGTCATCCTTTCCGTGAACTACGCCCGATCCCTGCTTTTGAACGAAGTTCCGCGAAATACCTCTTCACTTAAATTTGGGAAGCATCTTCGCCGTTTATGCCTCGTCTAAACATTCAGTTGTCACGGAGTCGTAGAGAAGTTAGAGCGGAAAGAAACAAGTAGGCACATGAATACGTAACGTGTTCAGTGCTGTGTCATACAATGATGCTCATACAAGGGTACCTTCCAGGTATATCAGTGGGTAATAAATCTCCGTAGTTCGTCTTCGTCACGGTACACGCGCGTCGTAAGAGAAAACTTCCAACCTGATCAACGTTAGTAGCTGTACAGCCATAATCCTGACTGAAAAAATCTTCCTAAACGCATATGTAATTGTGAAACCCCTATACTATGTACACTGCTGACCAGTGAGAAGACCACGCAGAAAGGAGGGGAAAATGTTGGGGTTTCCTGGTACCATCGCCAATATTTATTGACAGCATGAAGAAAAAGTTTGGGTCTTGAAGCTTTTATTTCCCACTACCTCTCCTGTGCGTTGTTGCTTCTGCCCTATTGCTTTCTTTCCCAAAGAACAGCAAGTGAAAAAGTTTAGGTCTTGAAGATTTCTTCATTTTCCACTACCTCTCCTGTGCGTTGTTGCTCCCGCCGTCTTGTTTTCGTTCCTAAGAAGCACAGCACGCGAAAAAGTTCCAGTCTTGACGTTTTCATTATTTTCGAGTACCGCTATTGTGCATTGTTCCTTCTGCCCTTTTGCTTTGTTTCTCAAAGAAGAACGGCAACAGAAAAAGTTCGGGCCTGGAAGCTTTATTTCCCGCTCCCTCTCCTATGCATTCTTGCTTCTGCCTTTTTGTTTTCCTTCTCAGAGAAGCAGAGCGTTGGTAACAACCATGAAGGGATTCTTTCTTCTGCTACTAGCATAGCTGCTTCTTGGACAAGATTTATGCAGCGCCACTTCTTGTATGTCCTGCTTTCTTTCTGCAGGAATACACGAACAGCTTTGAACATTCAAGCGATTTCCTTCGTACGGCAGGTGTTTGCTGTTGGCAAAGTGTATGATATCCTTTATTGCCCCCATGCGTCACCATCTTCAAAGAGGCATGAACTGGGTATGCACAGGTGCACATGATAGAGAAGTTCCAAAGAACCTTGAAAACAAAGGATTGCTCAACAAGCTCCCACAAGTTAGAGCATGCAAGGGGAGTTTGAGGTTCACAGCTACCCGAAACTCCAAACGCAGTGGGGGTTTCTCCACTAACAGCGACTTGACTCCTGTCGAATTTAGTACACTATTAAGCCCCTGAAAGTGCTCTAAAATTGAACAAATAACCCTTGGTGTTGATTGCGAAACTTCTAAATCGTGTACATTGCCATTGAAGCGCAGCAACAAGATGAGTTTTCTTCGACACCTTGATGCATCCAAAATTCCTCGGACAAGGGTAAGCGCCTCCCTTCTACGAAGTTATCTTAACAAAAGGTGTGCACTCTACGCGCTAATGAGAGGCCACAGGGCAATATGTCTACTTCCGCGGTTTCAAAGGGTATGCATGAAAACATAGGTGTTATTTCCTACACTGCTCCAACGGTATGCACATCACAAATGCTGCTGCACCACACAAACGAAAAATGAGAGGCATCTGATGAATGCAGTTTCGTTGTAACGCTACTCTGATACGCAGTTTCCGATGCCATTACATTATTTCGTTCATTTTATAGCATGATTCTTCAAAGTGGACACATGCTAAAATCATTGCATTTGGCTTTGGTAGCTTAGTATGGTATAATGATCATTCCATATTGTTCTGGTTACATTTAATTCTTTCATAACTTTCTTAATCTTTTTTTTTCAGTTTCAGAACTCACTGCAGAGCTCTTAATTTTTTCGTTATTGTAGTTCATGCTCATTTCTATGTTCGTGCTCTGCAATTTTAAGTTGAGAAATTTACTGTTGTGCAAGCTTGCGTTACAATGGCACACTTACAAAACAAACACACGCATATTAGCCGGCATGTTCCGTGCCAATGTAACATTTTTGGGAAGATAGTCTGAAAAAAGCATTAATAATGAGAAAATGTTGTCTTTTTATCTGATGCAGGTCGAGCTGCATCTTCATTTAGATGGCTCAATACGGTTGGAGACAATATGGGAGCTCGCTCAGTAAGTGACGTGTGTTTCTGGTGGGCTTTAGAGCGAATTCAAGCAGAGCCGCGTGGCTTTAGTTCAGAAAACAAAAAAGTGTGTAGAGAACGTGAACGACATCACACTTAACCGAAAGCAGCTCCTTTATATAACGTACGGAAATCGGTAATCTCCTGGTTGCCTTGCGTTACCTATTTTATATGGTGGCCGCGACTCCACATAAGCCGAAGAACGTTACAATAAACCGTTCTCTTGCGAGGAACCTTGAAAAATCTGCCCGAGAAAGGACTGATCTCGTAGCCTCTTATGCTGAATAGCACCAACGGTATCGCTAGTGCATCAAGGTGCTTGCATTTATGCCAACTGTGCATTTTCTCTGAGTTTGCGGGAATTTTAGCTTTGTAATAATGGCCCGATAGTAGAAGATTTAGTGCTCGAAAGTTTCACTTCAAGAAGTGCTAAACGCACTGAGTAAATAAAAAACTTCACCGCCACTAGTTCTCATATAACTGGCCTTCTATTCATCTTTCGTTTACAGCTTTTTGATCACAGTTTCATTTTATAGAAGTTAAAGTACAACAGTCACTCGCCAAGTCAGAGTAAAAACTATTTCACGTTTCGGAACCAGTGCGGGTTCCTTGTTCACAATGAGGGTAAAATGGCAAGCTGTCGAAACTTATATACCCAAAATATGAGATAATGATTGTATGTACAATGGTGGCATCATTCTTTCCTTCCGGTTCATAGTATCAGGCGTGGTTTGGATTAATGATAACTCGAGCAAAAGGCACGTCTCCAGGTCCCGCTCTTGGATATAAGTGCAGCGTTGTCCCAGTCGATATCATGCGTTCTTCCGTGCGCGTGCTCGGCAATCGCATTGGAAGCCACTTTGTGGTATTCGACATCGCGCTGATGCTCTTTCATTCTTCTGTGGAATTTTCCTTTTTCGTCTATGTACACCAGGTTACAATCACAGCACGGGACTCGATATGCAACGCCGGGAAAGCGGTTGTCTGGCAGGGGTTCCTTTACTTTCACTTGCATACTTCAAAGTTTGCTGGAAGGCACGTGTCCGATGCGTAGATTATACTCCACGAAAATACAGAGTTTCGTCTTCTTTATAGCATTTGAAGGAAAATTTTCATTTATGTATTGTTCAGCTATTTATTGATACCACAAACGCCTCTATGTGATATATTAGATGACGAGTTAGCGTCTTCTGTATGGCAGTTGTTGGCGACTGACTTTTTGTATGCATGACGATGATGCAGTAGCTTCTTTAATGGCAGCTTTGATGCGAGCAGGATCACGGACGAGTTGTAGATGACCAGAGATGTCATTTTAATGCTTAGCAGTGCGGGAGAAGAATGACCTGTGCGACATGTAGGATGATCTGTGCGACATGCTCAATGCACTACTTCGATGAGCTGACTGGGGCGAGGTGAACTATGAAAACATTTGCGGTGGAGCCAGTGGCGTGAAGTTCGGCGGCCAGAATCGAAAGGACGAATCTGTAAGTGGGGTTTTAGTACGGAGTTGCTGGAGTAGTACGGACAGTTTGAGCGAATGAACCGAACTGTGCTCTTTAAAGATCCCCAGGTGGACGAAATCAGTCCTGAGACCACCACTAACGCACCTATTTCTTGCTCACTCCCACCTTTATTCCATCCTTTACGGCGTGGTTCGAATGTCTACCGAGATACGTAAGACATTTACTGCTTCATTTCTTTTCCCCAAATTCAATTTCCTTTTTCATTTTCACTTTGAACAGTTTCAGGAGCAGTAGTAATGTTGTAATGGTGCCCATCAAAGAATGCACGGGCACCTGTAAGTTTAGGCCGCGCAAATGTTATGAAAGCAAAAAGTTTTAAAGAGGAAGCTGCAACGAACCGCTTACGGTGGAGGTATCCAACAGTTCAGTTCCAGGAAATAATTGTGTGTTATATGTGGCTCGACCATAATATATCATTAGTGAGGTGAACACCAGGATAGTTTAGTTGGTGGGAACTATAGCGCTATGATTAGTTTTGCAAAAAGAAGGTACATTTTCGGCTTCGGTGGAAAGAAACAACTACAGTTTTAGCGGTATTCAGAAACATAAGCCACGTACCGCACCATTGTTCGATGCACTGCCGGTCGTTTTGGGGGGCAGAATGTTCATTACGATTTGGCTATACCGTGGTATAGCACACTGCCATGCGCGAAAAGTGGCATGGTATACGATGATAATGAAGATCAATCGTTAACGTAAACTAGGAAACATAAGAAGCCAAGGACATCCTCTAGGGCTACACCTAAAGAGCGCCGTAAAAGGACGACGAATGACTATTTGCGGTTAGGAACTGCATGTGGTCGATTTCAAAGCCTTGCATCCAGTTAATAACTTGTGGCGGGAAATTTAATCGACAGAGTTTAAGTAAAACGCGGGAGCGAATTACATTGTCAAATGCTTCCTCGAAATCCGCACATATAGCAACTACTGGGATGCTGGTATTGTAGAAATTCAACTTGGCATCGAGTTTTTGTATAACATTGTGATAGAGATTTTTTTCAGCAGATTGTCTCAGGCGAAAGCGCCGCCCCATCTAGAAGAGCTGTTCTAGATGCGGCCCCGAAAAAATTCTCATCTGATCGCGCTGCACTAATGAGGTCAGAGATCTGTGGCTAAAAACACCGTCCTTTTTATGTCTCCTCGTGCGCTCTTTTTTATGGTCAAATTTTGTTTCCGATAGCCTCTGGCTCATATTCTTTTACTTTCAGGAAAAAGAAAATTGACCTGGGTGTTCCTTCTCTTTCCGCTCTTCGACTGAAACTGATAAAAGTCGATTCGACAAACTTGAAAGATTTTCTTGATCGGTTTGAAGTCTTCATGCCTACAGTTGTGTGAGTACTTAAATTCTTCAGTAGAATGTCCCTAAAGTGCAATCCGCTAACGAGTGCAGTAGCATTCGTTACTTGCCTCCTGTCCCCTCCCTCATGTCTCTTGTCATTACCGACATTTCATGTTATAAAGACAACTATAATCGGTGGTAATCTCCTGAATAGAACGATTGAATAAATTCAAGTAGTATATTATCTGAAGTTTGTGGAACTTTCCGCGCAAACAGCCAGATAAGTGACCATGGCAGAAGTTTCTTCATTCTGAGTTATTGAGCTTGCCCTAACGGATATAACTTCATAGTTTCAGTGTATCTAGCGCGCATTCACACTTTATGAAGACAATGTGTCCACCTTGCTAAATATCCAACGACACATACCGATGCCAGCTAATGGTGTATGCAAATTCCAATATTACAGTCTCGTTTGTGCTTGCTATTTCTGAGGTCATGCCCCCTCCATTTGAAGGCCGATTTTAGTTTTCAGTCAAGTGTGTACGTGGGCAGTTTTTAGGCACCTGTAGAAAACTGTACTCTTTCATAAATATATATATATATTTTTTGTAGGGGTGACTTGGAAGCAGTAGAGCGAATCTCATACGAGTTGTGCGAGGATCAGGCGAGAGAGGGCGTTGCGTACTTCGAGACCCGTTATTCCCCTCACTTTCTGGCCTCGAAGGAGAAGAATGTCACGGTCAGACAAGTCGTCGAAGCCGTCAACCGTGGGCTGGAAAGAGGACAACGTGACTTCAAAGTCATGGCACGCTCGATCATGGCTTGTGTCCTAGGAAATGACGGTATGAAATTCTACGCGTAGGTCTGTAGAAAGTATCCTTTTACTGAGTTTACTGGTGATTTAAGCAGCTTGCTAAGGCAAATTAACCGTACGAGTACTTTCCACTTGGTGTCAAAGTACACTTCTGGGCTATACTATATACTATACAAAGCGGACTTCAGTGTTAACGATGGCCTGTAGATTTATTATTTCTGGAAACATACAGATAACGAGGCACAGAATAGGTTTTCCACTAATGCAATGCCTATTTTTCAGAATGGTCTGCCGAATGTCTAAAACTTTGCGAAGAATACGAGTGCAAAGGAGTGGTCGGAATAGATATTGCCAAAGATGAGGCGCGAACTCCTGAATTCACTAAAGGAGAAATTAAAGTGTATGAGGTAAGTACATATATATTATTAAAGTGTATTAGGTTAGTACACACATGCTTTCTTCTGGCAGCTCATCAATTCAACATTGTGCATGACCGAGGCAATATTTTCCCTTTTTACTCGCCGAGGTGTCTTACTGGCTCTCACGTTCGGCAAACTGATTCCAAGGTCGCAGTTTCGATCTCGGCCGTGGCTACCGTATTTCGATGGAGACGCAATATAAAATCGCCTGTCTGCTGTGCGTTTCCAGAACACGTTTAATCCTAGGTAGTCTAAATTAATCCCGAGCCCTCCACTACGGCGTCCCTCATGGCCCGTGTGTCCCTTCGAGACGTTAAACTGAATTTATAGCTACCGTTCATTACACAAGATCCTGCGGCATCCTTTGGGAAACGTCGTGATTTTACTTTTTTGCCACTGAAGAACCTTTGTTTTAGCACAATACTTCAATTTCGAACATATGTGTTAAGGTTGTTCGAAGGTAATGAATACATCAACTTCAGGTTTCCTTCTTTTTAATGAAATTTTGGTCGAGATATTCTTATTTTATTTTTGTAGCGAAAGCTACACTAGGCTAGCAGAAGCGCATTTCGCGGTGCCTGGCACAGGCCACTACGGCGCATGCTCCGTTACCATGGCAACCATGGCACCGCTATGACCGCCAATGATAAGAAAACAAAAGAAGGTGGGAATCGAACCCGGGCCGCCAGCGTATGAGACGGGGACGCTGCCACTCTGCCACGAAACTTTATTTTTATTTATTATCCACTCAGCCACGACACTTCGACGTTTGGAGCTGAATAAAGCGCCTCTAGTGGATACACAGTTCTTAAAAGATATCTTCGAGATATGCATTAATCGTTTCGTTTCGTTTATTGTGGTTTAACGTTCCAAAGCGACTGAGGCTATGAGAGACGCCGTAGTGAAGGGCTCCGGAAATTTCGACCACCTGGGGTTCTTTAACGTGCACTGACATCGCACAGCACACGGGCCTCTAGAATTTCACCTTCAAGAAATTCAGCCGCCGCAGCCGGGATCTAACCCGCGTCTTTCGGGTCAGCAGCCGAGCACCGTAACCACTGAGCCACCGAGATATGCATTAATGCCTACATGAGTAATTATGAGCATGTTAATTACAGATGTCGCAATCAACCAAGTACCAAATTTCCTCCGTTTCCGGTAAATTTCCACCGCGCTTGGCTTGTAGTAGAAGTGCCATCATTCGGCATCCACAGAAAACCCCCCTCGCAATGTACAGCGCTGACCCAGCAGATGGCGCAGGCGGCGGACAGCGCACAGCTTCCGTGCCGCGTGAAAACGAGGCGAGAAAGGCTAAGCGGGCGACCGAGACGCCCGAAGAACGAGGGGAGCGTCTCGCGAAGGGACGCCGCCAAACTTCTGAACGACGACGGCATGTCGCTACAGAAATGTCAGTATACGAAGCTACTTTCACTGCGTAAGCCTACGTAATCTGAGTTCACTACGTAAGCTGAGTTAAGCCATTGCTAGTTTCTTTGTTCAAGTTGTATGCAAGTAGTGAGCTTAACTGAGGCAACTTTTCCAGACAAACGACTTAGTTTCCTGCACATAATCCTGCTATGCTATGAAACACGTATCCAAGCGGTGCTGCTGGAAGAAAAGTTCCTAGACGAAAAGAATTAAGGTTCGTTGCCGCATCGCTCATGCTAATGCTCTCATCGAGTAAACTCTCTGTTGAGGTCCAGCCCTGTTTTCCAAGGCCGATTTGTTGCTGCCGCTCAGCCGCTGCTACTTTGATGCTGGCAATAAGGATGTGCGTAATAAGAGCGAATTTCACACTCACTCTAAAGATTATAACCGCAGTTTACTGCATTCTTCAGAAAAAAAAAATGTCCATTGCCGACGTGTCCTGCAAGTATTCCACCCATAGCAGAGAAACGTTGAGGCCAACGCAAAGCACGAATTCTTAGTAATCACTGGACAGCCAGAGATAGAAGCAAAACTTTGGTTTAAAGTTCCAAGAGAAACGCCAGATGCCTAAATTATTCATAAGCTCAAATCACTTCTTTGCTTTAATAGTAAAAGTAAGAAATTGGTGTGCACGGAGCCTACAATGCACAAACGAATCTATCAGTCGGCCTCTTCAATATAACTGATTTGATACCACGGAAGAAACATGTTGAATGTGGCAGAGAAATGCGTGTAGTTACGTCATACCATATGCTGAAATCTGGGTTCCAGATGTTGGCGCAAGAAAACACTAGCGAGAAGTCAGGAGAGGGGTTCACTGCTGCATTCACTTATCTGATAATAAATACTAATATACCTGTGCGTCGTTCATATCTCATGTTACCATCAACAACAGGTGAAGTTCTTATTAGTAAATGGCCACGAAGTGTGAAATCGCCGCTTTTGTTCGACGATCTTTTATGCAAAATGGGGCTCTGAACAGCGCAGGTCGCTGTCAAGTGCCACACCGGCGGCTGCTTGGTAACAAGCTCCGAATAGCATCGGCACTAAGCATCACTACCTGGCTAAAACAGACAATAAAACTAAAATGATTGTCACTTTAGAAAGGGCCCCCAGACTCGCTACGCCACCGTGGTTCAAACCTAGCGCTTCCCGAAGATGTGATGTCTTACTGGCCAGCAGCCACTCAGAGATATGTTGAAAGCGAAAGAAAATTAATGATGACAGGATAAATGAAAGACGTCGCGAATTTTACTGAAAATCATATTCTCATGCATTGCATAAAATGGCGAAGTTCGATTAAGCTCCAAAATGTCGGCTGAGAAACTGAAAGTCTTTCCCAGTATAACAACCAGAAAGCACCAGATGCGTACATGAGAGTGGCCGCGAGGTTCTATTGCGTTAAGATTTCTAGGCAGTGAGTGGCTGTCGAAAGGCAACGGCGAAATGGCGATGCCGAAAAAAGAATCTCGCGACTGCGTATATGCCCCAGTTAGATATGTTTTTAAGTGTAAGAAAGATATGAAACTGTGACGATGCCCAGTAAGTGGACTAACATGCTTGTACCATCCCACGTGTTCTGTGCAGAGAGCAAAGCAGTTGGGAATACCCAGGACAGCGCACGCGGGGGAAAGCGGTGACTACAGGTCAGTCAAGGACGCCATGCTCAAGCTGCACTGCGACCGAGTGGGCCACGGATATCGTGTCTTCCAGGACCCCACAGGGGACACGTATAAAATGGCTCGAGAGAGGAACCTCCACTTTGAAACTTGTCCATACTCTAGCGTACTTACTGGCGGCTGCCCTCTTGGTCCCGGAAAACATTCCATAGTTAGGTGAGTACTAAAAGGAAAAAAATGCAAAAATAGAGTAATGTCGTCTGAAACCATTAGTAGCCCTGGAAACACGCGACGTATCCAACGGCCACTTTCTTTCTCATTTAATCTGCTGTCGCCAATGCTCATGTGAAGGTTTCAGCAGTAGTTGGTCAGCTCGAAGACAGCTTACGGCTAATCTTCACCAAATGCCACAAGTGAAAGTCGAGAGTACTCGTAAATGTGATTTTCACATGCCAGCCACACAGGTAGCAATAAGGGCTACACTGTAGTCGCAGATGGTCACACGCGAATACATTCTGCTTGAAAATACTACAAATATTGCATTAGAACTGCGTTATCCAATGGGACCGTTGGTTGCCATCCCTTCATATTATATCAAATTTCCTTGCCTATTTGTTTTTCTTCGTTTCAGCTCTACGATTTACCCGCATTTTTTCCATAACCCATTATACTTTGTTCTGGTCGTTACACCAATAATTTGATTTTCTATAGTTCACTGCGCTCATCTTAGCTTATTTTCAACCTCTTTCGTTAGTCTTCAAGCATATGTGCCATATGTGCGTACTGGAAAAATACGACTATCACACACCTCCCGCGACAGCTTCTGAATTATATAATAATCCATGCCTGGCTCCATGGCGCATCAAAGGTGAGGAATGTTGAAGTTCATATAACTAGCAACTTTTGCTTTTTGAAGGAGCGGCACAGGGAAAGAAGGGCGATGTTGTAGAGCCTCACCAATTAATTTCGAAATTCTCGGGAAACTATATTGAAGCAATGCCATTAGATGGTCTGGTTTTCTGCACATGGTGTGATACGTCTGCTTAGTCGTTACGCTAAATTGCTGCAGCCAAAGTATGAAAATATGCAAAAAAAAAACAGATTGAGCTTGACAGGCCGCAGATCTCCAGGCCGCTGACTACTGCAGTTTATATTATGTTCGTAGACGACCCAAGTTACCGCAAGACTGTGTTGGCTGAGTTAAGTGGGAACATGGCAGTTGACAGTTGAGCTTATTACTCATGTAAGATGCCATCTTGCCACATATTTTGTTGTCTATGCACGAACGCTTCCATGCACACATAATCAGCTGTCTAAAAAGAGACAAATATTTAATGTATTGCTGTGTTGTGCTTGGCGTCGCTACAGTCTATCTACAGCCCCCTAGACTGGGACATCAGATTTATTTTTCTGGAGGCCACGTGGGGGGGCGCAAACTTCTTGCTGCCTTTTTTTAGCACCTGTGTTCAGGTATAGTCTTCCAGTTGAGTTTACCGCTGTGTTCACAGATGCATCGGCAGGAACCGATACAATTTACGCGCTTCTGCTGCGGATGAAACGAGTTAGAGCATGGTATTTCTCCCTCGACTTATATAATATACCAAAATATTGCTCTCCTGCGCCGTGGACATTCCGTGATATACTCCTGTCACTAATTCCGGTGATTGATAATGAGTGGACTCCTGCAAGCAACAAGAAGTAAATGACGTATGCAGCCTTGCCAAAAGCATATAACCAAAGGCATTTGTTTCAAAGCCCGGTAGTGAGGCTTTTGCCGCCTCCGCCGAATTCAAAAGCTTCGAAGAAGTGAGAACTACAGTTCCTCTCAGTTTAAAGACATTCGATACTTCCAAGACATTCAAACGAGCCACACAAATCTGTCCGGAATGAAACCCACTGTGCTCTTCAACGTTGACAAAGGGCGTAATGCGAGAGCACTCTTTTCTCACTCGCCAATAAATTCCTTTTCTGATTCTATTTCAATATAATTCCATTCTAATCCTGAGAAATTTATCTTCCGATTCTCAGTCTACAGCAATTGTGATTCTTTTTCAATTACGACTGCGCAACAACGCAAAATGCGTCATATTGTTAGATCGCTGCCAGTCCTCTCACGACTACCAGTGCAGAGTTGCACTACGGTTAAGCGATGCGCCATAGCACTGACTCCTTCAAACACAGCCACCGGTGGGGCTTAGACATTGGTTGCTCTTCCTAAGCAATGCCCGAAGGAATACCTTCCGTCAGCCTCATTTACATTCTCCGCGAGGCTGCATATTGTGCAGGTAGACCTGCTATTGTCTGATTCATTTCCTTAGTCACTTTTGTTGCTGCTGAGTCATTCTAAGTCCAGCGTCTCCCTCATCTCTAATACAAATGGAGCGAGGAACGATTGACAGATCGCAGGTGGAGAGAGACAAATTCCTCTTAACACCACCTAGCAGGCAGAGGCTTCAGGCAAAGACGCCGCTAAACAGTTTTCGCCTTCATGACCCTCCCAATGCTACAGCATCGAAATATTGATTTTTTGGACAAGAGTAATCACTTTACTCCAGCATATAGAGGTAATGTCCTTATCTGGTACTTGATGCGCAGGTTTGCGGAGGACAACGCTAACTTCTCGATAAGCAAGGACGACAGCACTATCACAGGCAGTACTTTGAACGATGAATACGACTTTCTGACGCAGCTTGGTCTGACGGAGGCCCATCTAATCAGAGCGGTGAGTTTTAAAAATGAATAAGCTATACTTCGCTGTCACGTTTGCCTTTTTAGGAATATCGCAACTTATCGGCTTCATCTCAACTAGTCTGCCAGGCAGATTACCTGTCGAACAATAGTAGTCAGGAATAATGGCAACCATCTTCCCTGTTGCTATAGCTCCTTAAAAAGATACTCGCCACTTAAATGTTAACGTACCTTACACCCCGCTGTTCTATTTATCCCGCATGCCAAGAATGACACCCACTTGCGCTGCAGCGGACACATGCACATTCCAAATGCGCTGTAATTAACTAGCATCATATACACATGCATTTCTTTGCGGAAGCCCTAATGTCTCGAAACTTTCTTATCCCATTCAGAACTTAAACGCGGCTCGCTCGAGTTTCCTGCGGCCAGCGGAAAAGGAGTGTCTGCTTCAAGACCTCCTCCATGAATACGGAGTCTTGCCAGGGAAAGAAGAGTGAGTGAAATAAAGATGTCTTGGTTACTCCTTTCATCCACATTTCTGTCAGTCAATGCTGTGCTTTCAGGGAGAAGCGGCCAATAGAGCCGATGCGGCCAATGCCACCATGGCCACCAAAGAAACCTGATGTCATTCGCAAGCCACGTGGTTTACTTGCACGACTGCTGTGCTGTGACCGCTATTGAGAAGACGACCCACTGCAATGCAATTTGTGGTTTGAACTGCACACAGAGCAATAAATAAAACACGTTGCGGATTTCTTTCCGGTCATCTCGCTGTCAGAACTGCTTGGATGCTAGGTGGCAGTAGTCACTATTTTATGAGAGTAAAGTTGAAAAAAGATTTTTGCTGCATCACTCAGTATTTTTCATTTTCACTATTGTGCTGTGACTGCTACTGGAAAGCTGACCCACTGTCACAAAACAAATGGTTTTAACTGCACAAAGCGTTGTAGAACTAAATAAAACTGCACAGGGTGGCTATGGTTCATTTCATCTTGCTATCTACAATGCGCAGCTACTAAGTGATAGTAGACGTTATTCTATGAAATTAAACTAGGCAAAATCTTGTACCGCACAGTCCAGTTTCTTTTTTCTTTCGCTCTTCTAAAGTTTGGATGTTCGTTGCTGAGGGCGTGCACAAAAAGCAACAAAAATTACCAAACTTTCTGCTCTAACCGGGTCGAAAAACAATAATAGTATCTTTTGGAAAGACTTAATGCTTCTCAATTCCCTTTATGGTCGAGGTCCTCCCTGAAAGCAAGACCACCCAAAGCACTTTTTCAGGCAGCCGACTCTCCCGCACACATACCTTAGGGCTCAGGCTTACCTAAGCAACATTGTATCTGTGCCGCAGGTAAACACAATTGTTTTCCTGTATTTCATAAAAGCATGTGATGTGATTAGATTTCAGAGGAGGCGAATGATTATGCATTGCTTTGTTGAAGCATGCAGCTTCTTTACGAGCTGACGGTTCGGCGCAATGAATGTACTGCATCTGACTCAGGCGGCGGGTGGGTTGAGTAGGGCACGGCGGCAGTTTAGTACTTGTTGACCCCGCACAAGGAGCTTTCATTGTTATGCAAGGTGCCTAATAACGATGGCTCAATGGCAGCCCATTGTGAAAGCTGGCATGAAAAACGCCCCATGAGCCAGTGAGGTGGTCCATGAAGTCCGACGCTTCCAGTCTTTTATGCGTGTCAGACGGGTCGTTGCGTCCATAATCACTTAAAAGAACACGCCTTTACTAGAGATGCGAGATCAGGCAGCACGCTAGTTAAGCAGTTTCAGAATTTACTATGCACACCGCCATTGATAAGGCCATGTTCTGCTGAGATATTATCATCAGCACAATCACGTGCTATTTGAAGCACAGAAAAAAAAATGTGTCACATGTCCAAGTGCCACATCTATGATTTTGACAATAAAGAAAATTAATTCATAATCTTGCAAATTAATGGCGACATGAAGTGAGAAAAAGCCTCAACCTCACCTTTGTTGTGAAGATTTTTGCTGTATTTACGTCTGGCACTGCAATAAACTTCCAGTGTTTAGTGAGCGTCCGGGTCTGTCTTTCTAGTCTCTAATGATTTTCGCATGCTGTTTCGCTAGAATCATGTACCAGCTCGTTCGGTTGCTTTCTCTGATGCATTGCTGGGTGTTGCGACTTTATGCAGCATGGCATCAATTTCAGTGCCGCGGAGCTCTTGTGAAACATCTGCTGAACCAATCAATCAAATGAGACAGAAAGCAATGCAGTGTATTGGCGTCAGCTTGCCAAGTAACGATCAAAGACGTCACCGATGTTCATAAGGAAATGAGTAATTTAGAAGTGCTTGTCCCATCACACCTACCTGTATATAGCGAGGAAGCGGCTTCATCATCGGTTAGCGCAAAGGTTCTGCGCGGTCTCCGAATTTTTTGTTTGCCATGCGACATTTACTTCCACGAAGCGTCAACTGGGGATCTAAACAGCAGTTTACGTCGCAAAGAAGCTCGACGCTCAGCTATGGCTTCTAATGCCCCCTTTACATCGTTTCTTTTTTTCGGCGAACGATTGCTCTAACAAAGTACTCTGCAATCTCAAGAAATCAGGAAGGTGTTTAAAAAGCATATGATCTCGCTTTACAAGACGCGGGAAAAAATTGCGCATTTAAAGTCTTGCGCTCCATTTTTTTCTATTCTATTGCCACTTTGAATCTTCATACTGAAACTGGCATGACTTGGTTGGATCCATATTTTAACTGGTTAGCGTCGGGTAAAATCAGTAGATATACCTCAATGATTAGGCTGGCAGGAACGTCACCGTGCAAGAAAATTGAGTTCAGTCCATCAATCTGCTGAATTTTCAGCAAACACCAGTACTTTATAGAGACTGTTTTGTGCATTTTGTCTGCTTATCCACTGAAGAAAAATTGCTCATGAACGCGGAATACTTATGTGCTTTTTTCATATCTGCAGATTTAGAATTCAATGTGAAATCGCCGTAAAAATTTTTTACCGTCGACAGCAACCATTTCTGGCAGCCGTTAAAAAATGGAGCTGTTAGCCAGAGCTCTTGCACTGCTCGGGGGTGACGTGATGAACTCAAGGGCAGCAGGTCATTACGTATCGCGATTCTATGTATCATTTTAGGCACATTATTACATAAACTGAGCGCATTGCAAGGGCATGCCTCAACTAAAATAGGAGTCGGTGATATGAGTTGTTTAGCAAAAGTTATCTTGATTGCCCCTTTTTTTAGTCGACTCTTATATTTTAAACAGGTATTCTGTTTTTCTTCATGATGCTGTGCAGTATATCAGCAACTGTACACAACTTGAAAGTAGAGAATATGCAAGTCAGTGGTACGAAAACATTTACGGGCCTCCATTAACATGTGACAATCATAACCTAGCTAGAGTTAAATTACAGCTGTCAAAAATACACTGTTTTTCTACTATGAAAACAAAGAATGAATTTTCTTTATCTTGATATTCCGGTGGTTTCGTTTAAGCTTTGAATTAATCCTTCAAAGATCCTCCTTCATTTTAGCTTCCAGCTCACTTAACTCTATAATATACACATTATGAAGAATAAAAAATTACCATCTCAACATTATGCTAGTTAATGTGCGCAGATTCGTAATTCAATGGAAGCCGTATGTTAGCGCGGCTGCAATATGAGAAGTCGGGCTTTTTTCCTAATAGTAGCGCATCAAAATACAAGGAATGGTGAACGAGACTAACATACTCAGCGGCATCTCGTTCACCGTCCGTTGTCTTTTGATGCTTTGCAAGTCGGAAATATGAACCAACAAGCCCAAGTTTCAACCTTACAAGTGAAATCTGTGTGTCGTAAATTCCCATTGCTGGGAATTCGGTCCACTTCCCGCAACTAATGCCAGCTGTGGGAAAGACACACATATGGTTCTTTTTTTAAATTAATTTGGCAGAAGCTGTTCTTTCTTAGGTGGAGGTGCAGATTGTATTTCTAACAACGGTAATTCAGCTGGCTATATTCTCCCTGTTATTAAGCAACGGCTGCGATCGGTATAATAAGTTGGTTTGGTTTCGTTTATGGGGTTTAACGTCCCAAAGCGACTGAGGCTATGAGAGACGCCGTAGTGAAGGGCTCGGGAAATTTCGACCACCTGGGGTTCTTTAACGCGCACTGACATCGCACAGTACACGGGCCTCTAGAATTTCTCCTCCAAAGAAATTCTAGCCGCCGCGGCCGGGATCGAACCCGCGTCTTTTGGGTCAGCAGCCGAGCACCATAACCGCTGAGCCACCGCGGCGGCCCAATAATAAGTTGTATTTTCCACATGTTTCTACTGCTACGAACAATAGACTACAATAGACTAAGGCAATTCTGGCTCTTACCGCTGCCAGCTGAGTAATCATTGCTGGTGTATTGAACGGATGATCACTTTCTGGTTTGGTTTAGTTTATGGGGGTTTAACGTCCCAAAGCGACTCAGGCTATGAGGGACGCCGTAGTGAAGGGCTCCGAAAATTTCGACCACCTGGGGGTTGTTTAACTTGCACTCACATCACATAGTACATGGCCCTTTAGCCCCTAGAATTTCGCCTCCATCAAAATATGACCTCCGCGGCCGGGACCGAGCCCGCGTCCTTCGGGTCAGCAGCCGAGCGCCGTAACCACTGAGCCACCAGGGCGGCGGCTGATCACTTTTTAAATAACGCATGAAGTCTGGGTGAGCATTGTCACAGTAACTCATGTGACGCCTCACAGTAAAAAAGAGCGAGGAAAATAGTCATTGAAGTAAAAATTCAACTCAAGAAGCTAGGGAAGAAGTCACACTGCACGGACCTAAGTTTTAACACAAGGTCTGGTTCTTTTCTTCTGTGGTTAGTATGATTCTTAAATTCTCGTTCCGACCTTACGAGGAAGCCCAACTTGAGAAGGATGACCTATATAATTACGCCTGAATGTTGTGGTAAACAAAGATGCTTACCAAAAAAAGAGCTTTGGCAGCGCATGTTGTTAAACCGCAGCCTTAACGTTGTTTCGGTCTAATCAATAAATTCCATGGCTAACACACCGGAGTGCAGCAATGCTTGCCGGCTGCTTGTGACTACAGACCTTTCGGCGCGATTTGTGGTTTGTTTTTTACTTAACTAGAATGCCTTCTTGTTCCCATTGTTGCGGTATAATGCTTTTGGTTGCTATGCGAATATCTACTATCAGGGACAAAAGTGGTATACTCCACGCGGCGGGAGCCAGAGGAACAGAAAACTGCGGCATCTTGGCGAGCTAAAGCACGAAACATTTAAATGAGCCAGGCAACAAACATGCCTGCTGATAATAGAGGTCACGCACTGGCTGTTTCGATCCCAGTTGCCGCCTGTACAGCGCAGTTTTCCTTTGCTCCGGCTCCCGCCGCATGGAGTATATCGCTTTTGGCCCTTATAGTACGATGCTAACACATCCTTTTCAACAGCGGTAATATACTTTTTCCATATATTTATACCTATATTTGGTTGAAGTCCGTAATTTGTCTGATTTCCCAATTATGTTGAATTCGCGGTTTATGTGACAACTGCGGAAGTATTAGGACAGGCGCTGGTTCTCTGAGAATTTCTCTAAATCTTGGTATTCACTGCATATTCTTTTCGTGGTGAGACGGCCCAGCCTTCTTGCAGTAAATTTTGATCCCAGGAGACAGCGGTACGCCTAATGTGTTACCAATTTTCTCAGCCTAGTTTCACGTGGGGCTAGCGGAGTCTAATCAACGTTGTTTTAGTAGGAGAAGAAAGTGCGGGAGGACTCTGAGCTGGCGTCCCACTATCACTCATGGCCTTTATAAGTTACCTTTATTACAGCCTTTATCGGCAAGCCTTTTAAGCTCATAACCTTCACCGCCAAGTGCGAGCGTGTCCCTGCTCTGCGTTGGGGCACGTCACACTTCCACTGCGTAGTTCTGTCTCGTAATGTAGAGGCTGCTGGGCGGTGAGGGAGCGCCTCAGCCACGCTGCACAAGGGGAGCGTCAGGGTAGGGAGGTGTTGTTGATTTCCTACTGCATGTTGGCGTCGTGCCCTCAAGTGAGAATGGACGTTGCGAAGGCAGCTCTATTTTCGCATTCGGGATGTGGCGTACTCGTACCTTATATGCTTGATCATTATGGCTACACAATCGAAGCTGAGGTGGTAGCCGACGGCCCCGTGAACCTTCCCCAGCGGCAGATCTTCTAGTGCGTGGTCCATGTGGAACACTCCCCAGCTCCGCTGCCATTGACTGCACAATCCACGTATTCCAGACTGGTGCCACTTCGCGCCTTACCGTTCAACCACATGACATTCTGTTTGGTCCACATCAGTGGCGGTTCAGGGCGCAGCTGAGAGGAAGGCTCATAAGGAACAAAATCCTAGGTCACTCGTCCCGGATTCTATCGACGCCGTCTTTAATGCATGCCGGAGACACCGAGGCGCCGGTTCCCACGTGTCCAATGCTACTACGGGGAGGATAAGGTTTTTCGCTGTCACCAGCAGGTAGTCTAAGTAAGCTGGAATATTCGAAAATTTCCTGTGATATAGCTTATGAAGCCTAGGTTGTACCGGATTGAAGTGCTGGAGCACGTGTTTTAACTTATCAGAAGGATTGAAACAAAAATGTAGCGATATCCGGTTAGTTGTGCTGTTCCTGGCAGACGATGTAAAAGTAGCTTGCTTTAGGTATTGGGCGAAGGAAAGTACGGGGAATAAAAGCGGTGATAACTGGGCGGCACTCATTCTTTGCCTATCCATAATTGTGATACCATAGTCATCATCATCATCATCATCATCATGAGCCTGACTACTTCCACCGAAGGGCAAAGGCCTCTCCCACGTCTCTCCAATTAACCCTGTCCTTTGCCAGTTGCGGCCACGGTGTTCCCGCAAACTTCTTAATCTCATCCGCCCACCTAACTTTCTGCCGTCCCCTGCTACGTTTGCCATCTCTCCGAAACCCCTCCGTTACCCCTAAGGACCACCGGTTCTCACGGATATCATAGTAGAGCTTCATTCTTTCTAATTTTCAATATGAACGCAATTTGGCATTGCACCGAACGTCTATTGTGCTGCATCATGCTATATACCTTCCCCCTACCTAATGCCCAGAAGACCGCTATAGGAACATGCATTGATAGATAGATGCATAAACTACGTAACTAAATACAAATAAATAAATAAATAATAAACAGTTTCAGTAGGTCGTGCGATCTTCGTCAGGATTAACAGGTGAAACGGCAAAAAGGACCTCTCGGCCACAGGTCTGGCTAGAGAGAGGGAGAGCGGAATGACCCGGACAGCAGGCAGAAATAAGCTTGGTCATGGTGCCATAGGCTCGGACGTCATGGCTGCGCCGAATTTCCGTTAGTTTTTTCTTTCCCTTTCTATCTTCACGCGACGAGAGTCCATTTCCTTCAACATTTTATCTGTTCGCTCATTCTGCACATATATTTCAAATGTCCTTTATTCGCCTGCGGAATATATTGCTGAGGGCCGAGAAAATTTCCATTTCCTTTTGTTTGGTTTCTTACGCTCCACAATCTTCTTTCTCACGTTTCTTCGTCCCGTTTTTCGTGTTCTTTTTTATTCAGTTTTTGTTAGGTAGTTTTCTTCCATTCGATTCCAAACATCTAAAAGGGGAACTGAGGAAATCTTGATCTACTTATCGTTCTCAGTAAACACGGCTTCTCTGTCTCCTTTCGGGCATGTTAACGTTTATTCAGCAATAAAATAAACGTTTAAGTCTAGGAAGTTTGTATTTAAACATTACTATGCAACTCGATTAAAACTTCCAACGGCTACACCAAGATGAACTGGCTGCCCTCATTTTGAAGTTAATGGTAGTGCAGCATTGTTATCGGCCACAAAAACAAGCGTGCAGTGGCACGGGCTTAGCGGTCGCGTTAGCCTGCGATCTTTCAACCAGTCCATCACTATCCATCTTGTTAGTTTTCAACGGTTAGCCGTTCCGTAGCAATATATATACATGTGAAGGAAGCCGGCAGTCAATAAAACCAAGCAAAGCATAGTGGAATTGTTTTTTCTAACTGGTTGTCGTGATCAGTGTAAAATTAGCTGTATAGTCGTTTTATTCATCAGAAATAATTGATTATAAACTATAAGAGAAAACAACCACATGCCGCCAGTGACACCCGAAACCACAATAGCTATATGTCGCATACGGGGCTCCGTGTGTGCGTATGGAAGGGTTAATTGGAGGGATATAAAAGAGGCTGTTGTCTTTCAGCGGACGTAATTAGGCTGCCGCTGATATATATATATAATTGAATATATATATATATATATATATATATATATATATATATATATATATATATATATATATATATATATATATATATTGTAAAGAGGAAGACGCTTAGCAGACGGAGCAACAGAACCGATTCGCGGCGCGAGGCGAGAAGAAGACGATCGGCAGCTGAAGCAGCAGAACCGACGCGCGGCAAAAGCATCAACTGTTCCGGGACCGGACCTGCCCTTGCCCGCTCTAACCGGCCTTAACAACCACTCATCTCTTGCCAATAAAGGCCGCTACATCTTGGTGGAGGCTGCGGGATTCCGTCCTGGAGCTACGTAACCGTACCATCACTACCCCCATGCCTGCCAACGCCAACCAGCCAGCCAGCTCCTCGCCGGCACCCGTTGCTTGCCATGGTGCGCTCCGCCAGCGCGACCCTGCCGTCTTCAGCGGCACGGACGATCCCGACGTGGAGGATTGGTTGTCCTCTTACGACAGGGTGAGCGCTCATAACCGTTGGGACGACACTATGAAACTCACCAACGTCATCTTCTACCTAACCGGCGTCGCCCACCTTTGGTTCCAAAACCACGAATCGGACTTCACCACCTGGACCGAATTTAAAGCCAGCTTCACCGACATCTTCGGCCGTCCGGCAGTCCGCAAACTTCGCGCCGAGCAGCGTCTTCGCGTTCGCGCACAGCAAAGTGGTGAATCATACACCAGCTACATAGAAGATGTCGTCAATCTCTGCAAGCGCGTCAATGCGTCCATGGCGGAGGCCGAAAAAGTTAAACACGTCCTGAAAGGAATCGAAGACGACGCTTTCAATATGCTTGTGGGCAAAAACGTCACATCTGTCACCGATATATTCGACCACTGCCAAAGCTACGACGAGCTCCGCCGACAGCGCGTTTTCACTCGGCAGCCCTCTGCACAGACCGACACAGTAACTAGCCTGAGCATGACGACAGAGGACAGCTCGCTACTGCTCCAGATCAAGCAGTTTGTCCGTGAGGAGGTTGCGCGGCAGCTTTCGCTTCTTCCTACCGTACCGAGTTCATCTAACCTAACTCCGACACTCCAGCACGTGATCCGGGAGCAAGTGTCCGAGGCCCTGCCACCGGTTTCCTCCCAGTCTCCCGTCGCTGCGCCACTAACCTACGCCGAAGCAGTCAGGCGTCCCCGCCCAGACACATTCGTGTCGTACCAACATCCACCGCAGTCGACCCCATTTCGTCCTGTCCGGCCACCACCGCAATGTTTCCGCCCATGGCGCACACCAGACAACCGACCCATTTGTTATGCCTGCGGCATTCCTGGCCACGTGATGCGTCACTGCCGCCGCCAAGTTTCGTCCCCTGCTGCAGATACCGACCCTCGAGGTTACGCCTACGCCCCTCCCCAGCCTTTTCACCGCACTTCGCCTTCTGAGCCCACTGGTTCCTCCGATTACAGTCCCTCTATTCGCCGCCGTTCTCCATCTCCGCGTCGCCGCTCGGTTTCCCCGATGCGCCGTCGTCCCTCTTCCCCTTCGGAAAACTAGTGCCCGCAGTTCCGGAGGCAAGAACTGCGTGCTCGTCGCCAAGCTCAAGACCTCGACTTTCTCCGGCCAATCTGATCACCGTTTCTGTGGAGGGCACCGATGCTTTCGCGCTTGTTGACACCGGTGCTGCTGTATCTGTACTCAGTGCAAAATTGTGCCGCCAGTTACGAAAAGTGATGACTCCGCTATCTGGTTTTATGCTTCGCGCCGCTAATTCGCAAATTATCGCGCCTTTGGGGGCCTGTACAGCTCGAGTTACTATTCAGGACGTTCTGTACGTTGTTGAATTCATCGTCTTCGCATCGCCGTCTCACGACGTCATCTTAGGCTGGGACTTTCTCTCGCGACATGAAGCTGTCATCGACTGCACTCGTTCCGAAGTCGCCCTTCTTCCATTCGGCGACGCATCGGTGAGCGCTTCCACTAACCCGTGCTCCAAGTTGACTGTGGCTGATGACGTCGTGATCCCGCCGTGCTCTGCTGTGCTCGTCTCTGTTCATTGCGACTCTGCATCCAACGGCCCTGTCATCTTCATCCCGTCCGACTCCTTCGCTTCTCGCCACTGTCTACCCCTGCCATTCGCCGTCCTTACCGTCTCAGCCGGCTGCAGCGCCTTGCCCCTGTCAAATCCATTCCTGTGCCCCTCTAATCTTCTTCGCGGTGAATGCCTGGGACGTGTCCAGCCTTTCGCCTCCATCGTCGCCTGGGACCCTTATGAGGATGACCCCTGCCGCATGCAAGTGTCTTCACTTACTTCTTCCCCATCGTCTCCTGATCCCGCTCCCGAAGCCGTATTTGAGCGCCCAATCGACGCGAATCTTTCGCCACCGCAGAAGACCCAGCTTGAGGCCCTACTAAATAAGTTTCGGTCATCGTTTGACTTCTCCAGCCACCGTTTGGGCCGCACCTCAGCTGTTACCCATAAGATCGACACTGGCGCCCATACGCCGTTGCGACAACGCCCATATCGCGTCTCGGCCACCGAACGCCAAGTTATCGACGCCCAGGTAAATGACATGCTACAGAGGGGCGTCATACAACCATCGCACAGTCCTTGGGCTTCCCCCGTCGTCCTTGTCACCAAGAAAGATGGCTCTATCCGCTTTTGCGTAGACTACCGGCGCCTGAACAAAATTACCCGCAAAGACGTCTATCCGCTGCCCCGCATTGATGACGCACTTGACTGCCTGCAGGGAGCTGAATTCTTTTCTTCTTTAGATCTACGTTCGGGTTATTGGCAAGTCCCGATGGCCGACGCTGACCGCTCCAAGACAGCCTTTGTGACGCCTGACGGGCTCTATGAATTCAACGTCATGCCCTTCGGACTATGCAATGCCCCTGCCACTTTTGAGCGGATGATGGACACGATACTGCGCGGCCTGAAATGGAAAACATGCTTATGTTACTTGGACGATATCGTTGTTTTCTCCCCAGATTTCCAGACGCACCTCGTTCGCCTGGAGCAAGTTTTGGGATGCCTCGCGGCAGCCGGGCTTCAACTCAATTTAAAGAAATGTCGCTTCGCTGCTCGTCAGTTGACGATTTTGGGCCACGTCGTGTCGAAACAGGGTGTCCTTCCTGACCCAGCAAAGCTTCGTGCTGTCTCTGAGTTTCCGAAGCCCTCTACGATGAAGGAACTTCGCAGTTTCATCGGCTTATGTTCTTACTTCCGGCGCTTTATCCGAAATTTCGCTTGTATCATCGCACCTCTGACTGCACTTCTTCGTGGCAGTAGCGACCTATCAAGCTGGAGTCCTGCCTGTGACGACGCGTTCATCACGTTGCGCCGTCTACTTACCTCTCCGCCCATACTGCGCCACTTTGACCCTGCTTCTCCAACTGAAATCCACACAGATGCCAGTGGCGTTGGTATCGATGCTGTTCTTGCTCAACGCAAACCGGGGTATGCGGAGTATGTTGTTGCATACGCGAGCCGCACCCTGACGAAGCCAGAGCAAAACTACTCAGTAACTGAAAAAGAGTGCTTGGCGATCGTTTGGGCGATCGGGAAATTTCGGCCTTACGTGTACGGCCGGCCTTTCGCGGTCGTCACGGACCACCATTCCCTATGTTGGCTGTCCTCCCTAAAAGACCCAAATGGCCGCCTCGCCCGATGGGCCTTACGCCTTCAAGAGTACGATATTCGTGTGATCTATCGCTCTGGCAGGAAGCATAACGACGCCGACGCTCTCTCTCGTTCACCTCTAGCCAATGAACGTGCCTCTCCTCCCGCCATCGACTGCGCCTCCTTGTCATTGGACGATATGCCCAACGAGCAGTCCAAGGACCCTTGGATCACTTCTCTTGTACGTTATCTTTCAGACCGTTCTGTCGTGCCGGTACCGCGCGCAATCCGCCGTCAGGCTGCCCACTTCACTGTTTATGATGGGATTTTGTACCGCCGAAACTACCTCTCTGACGGGCGCAAATGGCTCCTAGTGATCCCTGGACATTTACGCTCAGAAATATGCGCAGCCTTTCATAGCGACCCGCAAGCTGGTCACGGCGGTGCTTTTAAGACCTACAACCGGCTTCGCCTCCGCTATTACTGGCGCGGCATGTATAACTACGTCCGAAAATTCGTCCGTTCCTGCCCCGATTGCCAGCGCCGCAAGCTCGCTCATCACCATTCGACCGGCCCTATGCAGCCTTTGTCTTGCCCATCCAGGCCATTTGACCGAGTTGGCATTGACCTGTATGGACCACTTCCCTACACTGCTGCAGGAAACCGCTGGGTCATCGTCGCTGTAGACCACCTGACACGGTACGCCGAAACAGCCGCCCTCCCAGCTGCTACGGCGCGGGATGTTGCAGCCTTCCTCTTGCACCATTTCATACTTCGGCACGGAGCCCCGCGTGAACTGTTGAGCGACCGTGGGCGGGTGTTTCTGTCAGACGTAGTTTCATCTCTTCTGCAGCAATGCAACATTACTCGCCGCACCACTACTGCCTATCATCCCCAGACGAACGGCTTGACAGAACGTTTCAATCGAACATTAGGTGACATGTTGTCAATGTACGTCGCGGCAGACCATTCTAACTGGGACGTCGTCCTCCCCTTCGTCACATATGCCTACAACACCGCTACGCAGAGCACTACTGGTTTCTCACCATTCTTCCTTCTATACGGCCGTGAACCATCCTCGCCGCTCGACACTATTCTTCCGTACCATCCTGATTCGTCGGAATCCACAACCGTATCTGAGGCCTCCAGACACGCTGAAGAGTGCCGCCAGCTCGCCCGGTCATTCACGTCTGACGACCAAGGGCGCCAGAACTACCGTTTCGACCACTCCCATGGCACAGACACTTTTCAGCCGCAAACCCTTGTTTGGCTCCGTGTGCCTTCTGCTGCCCCAGGTCTCTCTACCAAGTTGCTGCCAAAATACCACGGACCCTACCGTGTCCTTGAGCGCACTTCTCCCGTCACTTACATCGTTGAGCCCGTGACGCCATCACCCGATCTCCGACGACGTGGGCGCGAGACCGTTCACGTTTCGCGTTTGAAGCCGTATTACGACCCCTGCGTCCTGTTGCCTCCCTAAATCGCCAGGATGGCTCTTTTTTCCCCGGGGGCCAATGTAAAGAGGAAGACGCTTAGCAGACGGAGCAACAGAACCGATTCGCGGCGCGAGGCGAGAAGAAGACGATCGGCAGCTGAAGCAGCAGAACCGACGCGCGGCAAAAGCATCAACTGTTCCGGGACCGGACCTGCCCTTGCCCGCTCTAACCGGCCTTAACAACCACTCATCTCTTGCCAATAAAGGCCGCTACAATATATATATATATATATATATATATATATATATATATATAGGTACAGTATTACGACAAACGCGACTGTTCTTTTAACGTTTATGTAAGCCTGCCCTGACGAAGGGAATACCATTCCCGAAACTGTTGGCAAAATAAACGTTAAAAGAACAGTCGCGTTTGTCGTAATACTGTACCTAAACTACTAAACTGGGCCATTCTCTTTGGCGACAAGTCGCCAAAGAGAACAAAGAGAGTCGTATTTCATACACAAATTTCGGACACTAACACATGGAATTAATGAAAACTTGGGCAGTTTTACCTTCCTCAAAAGCCTAACTAGCTAGAACAATTTGAACGTCTGGAATCCCTCCTTGTCGCCAAAGAGAACAAAGAGAGTCGTATTTCATACACAAATTTCGGACACTAACACATGGAATTAATGAAAACTTGGGCAGTTTTACCTTCCTCAAAAGCCTAACTAGCTAGAACAATTTGAACGTCTGGAATCCCTCCTCTTCCATGAAGCCTGCACTCTGCGGGGTCCCACGTCCCCATTCTTACTTTTCTTAATTTTTTTTTTTCTGAACGTATTTACTCTTTAGGTTCCTTCTCACCCGTCCTTTCGGCCCCTTCTTTTGAAAAACCAGTCTGTACTCGAATGCCTTCGCGACGAAAAGCACGAAGGGAATGGCCTACTGTGGGTCGGACGCCGCGGCACTCGGCTGCGGGATCGGGTTCCCGCACGGCGTCTGGCCGGCCGCCCTGCCTCCCTCGACCGCGGCGCCGCGCTTCCGCCGTGGCAATAACGGGCTTGTCTTAAACAGCTCTAAATGTTGTGGCTGACTCGTAACTCACGTTACAACGGTCCAAAACACCTGCACCGCTGGGGAGCGGTCCGTTCTGTGATGTTATACACTGTACACATGCATGCGTGCGCTTGTTTCTTTCTTCTTTTTGTGTTTTTTTTGTTTTATTTGTGGTTTTGCTTTGTACTTTCCTTGTTAGAATATTGTTTGTGTTAATTCTGCTGGGTTCACCACCCACACCGAAGGGAGCTTCTCTCGAAACATTCCTTCTGAGAAGCAACTAGTTCCCTCCCTATCTATTTCTATAGCTTTGTTACCCAAGCCTCCGCCGTTGCCTTCCTATATTTATTTTTATTTTTAATGTTACTTTTGCTTCCTTTATTTTTATATTTTTGTGCATATATGTTTTTCCCCCTTCCCTGTCCTTCGCAACCGTCACCCTCTTTCCCCTAAATGGACTGGAGCACTTGCGGCTTATACTGACTTTGCGTCCCTTTCCACTAACGGGAGAGAGAGTGGCTTCACCTCACCCTTTGCGCACGCTGCGTAGAAAATGAGAAATTGTGTTCATTCTTGTGTATACCCTGAGGAAGGACGGTCCTCCGTCCGAAACTGTCGGTAATAAATTAAGATAATTGCAAGGTTGTGACCCCTTCTTCTACAAGTCTTCCTGGCCCATTGAACGACAAGACCTCCTGCAACTATATATATATATATATATATATATATATATATATATATATATATATATATATATATATATATATATATATATATATATTACGATGAAGAAACTTGCTCGACTGCTGATAACATAAGGCATAAGGAAAGAGTTGAAGTACACTTCTTAGAGAAACATTTATTTACCGACGGTTTCGGACGGTGGACCGTCCTTCATCAGGGTAAGGTTGTTTGTGAACAAAAATGATCCACTTGCTCACGGCACCGCACAAAGATGGAGAGGGAAAGACGCTCTAATTTGAGGAAACAAAACAAAACACGAAAACAAGACAGTGGCGGACAAGGGTGTTCCTGCCGATTAAGGGGAAAATGAGGGCTGCAAAGCGAGCAGACAAAAAAGAAAAGAACGACTTCAATAAAGGGGAAAAGAGGGGGTGGGGGGAAGGGAAGGAGGCAAAAGGTTGTAGCGGAAGTGGAGAGGGGTGAGCTGTCTGCGAGGAAAACCGTTGAGAAGAAATATTGTGGGCGGAGGCTTCCTTCGGAGGGAGCGGGACGTTCGAACACGCGGGAAGAAAACATTATCGCGCCCGTTGCATCACAGTGCAAACCGCCCGACAGAAGTGTGGTTACTGACTGTTTGAGTGTGAGTTACGGCGGCGGCGCGATCACATAGACGGAGAGTTAACCGGCCAGACGCCGGACGGAAACCTGATCCCGTGGCTGGGCCCCGCGGAGACCCAGCGCCAGCCCCCGGCCGCCACTCGTCAGCCGCGCGCCCCCTCGCAAAGACACTGCGCCGCCGACGAGGTGCCCTTTCCAAGGAGCGAAGTGGGGCGCAGAGTAACGAAACGAGAGAAAGAGGGGGCGTACGCAGAGCAGGAAAAATAAAAAGAAGAAAAAGAAGAAAACAAAAGAAGACAAAAAAAGGAAAAAAAGAGGAAAGAAAAGGAGGCATGAGAACTTGCAAAAAATTGAAAAAGGGGGGGGGGGGGGGAAAGGTGGCTTGCTAAGTACCTCCCTCATCTACCTCACCTTTTTGAAAAACACGAGGTAGCCCAAATTCACTTACGGCCCCTTGTTAGCTCCCTGCGCCCTCGTAAGGCAGGCAAGTAGATAATTGGGCTATCTAGCTGGACGACCGACGAACGGGATTCACAGTGATCCACAACCATATTAGTGTATAGCAACACTCCTAATCCTCGTTCGCAAACCAATGTAATGTATTGAGTATCATTCTTTTCGTTCTACTTGAAATGGCATTTACCTACAAATGGCTTTCTACCTACAAACGAGTGGCACCGCTATGGGCACAAAGATGGCGCCATACTACGCCAACATATTCATGAACAGCATTGAATCGGACTTTCTTCGGTCATATCCAACAAAACCGGCTTTCTACAGACGCTTCCTGGACGATATATTCATGGTATGGACCGGCACTGAGGACCAACTCATGCAGTTTATCTCATCATTTAACAACATACATCCAAACCTCTCTTTTACGCAGACCTATTCGACCAATCAAATTAACTTTTTGGACGTCTTGATTCGAATAGAACAGGGCATCTTAATCACCAGTGTCTACAGGAAGCCCACTGATAGACAACAGTACCTCCATTACAAGAGCTGCCACCCACGCCACTGCAAAACCTCTATTCCATACTCTCAGGCCATCAGATTCAAACGAGTGTGCTCACGCTCAGAAGATTTTAAGGATAATTCTAATCGTATGCGGGAGGTTTTGAATCATCAGCGCTATCCGCTCTCTATTGTCGACGATGCAATTAGAAAAGCGGAAGAGAGAAATCGTAACGAACTGTTTGGGGATCCCGCGTCAGCAGCTCCCAATGAACACCGCTCTAATCTAGTCTTAACCTTTGCGAACAACCTTCCGAATGTAAACAAAATTCTAAGAAAACATTTTAACATCATTGAACAAAGCGACCGACTCTCAAAGATTTTCCCAACGGCTCCACGGGTCACCTACCGACGACCAAAAAATTTGCAAAATTATGTGGTTCACTCTACTATTAGTAAACAAGAGCCTGTAGGTTGCGTGCCTTGCGGGAAGAATCGGTGTCAAGTTTGCAAGCACATGCAGAAAACGACGTTGGCTCAGAGCACACACTCTAATTTCAAACACTCCATTCGAGAGAACTTGAATTGTGACAGTAGTAACGTACTGTACATGCTCGAGTGCGGCAACTGTCAAATGCAATACATTGGCCAGACCGAGAATCCCTTCCGAATTCGATTCAATGATCCCCGCGCGCATGCCAAATCACTTCCTCTCCTCCCCCTGTCGAAACACGTCCGTCAAGAAAATCATGATTTCGACAAAATTAAAGTCACTCTGCTACAGAGCGGTTTCAAAAATACCCGTGAGCGGGAACAACGAGAGTCATACTTTATTTTCAAATTTAATACGGTGCAGGCCGGTATAAATGAGAACCCCGGAGCTCTCTCCGCACTTCAGAAATCAGAGGCCCAGTGAGATTCACCGCCTCCTCGACTGAATCGCCTGAGGTCATACCATTTTGAGTGTTTGCGTCTACATGCCGCCTTTCTCCTACCCCAACCTTTCTTTTCTTTCTTATGCCCAAACATTGTTGCTGAAACGACTTCTGCAGTAAACCATAAGGGGGCCTTCCACCCCCCACCCCCTTTTTTAAATGCCATTTCAAGTAGAACGAAAAGAATGATACTCAATACATTACATTGGTTTGCGAACGAGGATTAGGAGTGTTGCTATACACTAATATGGTTGTGGATCACTGTGAATCCCGTTCGTCGGTCGTCCAGCTAGATAGCCCAATTATCTACTTGCCTGCCTTACGAGGGCGCAGGGCGCTAACAAGGGGCCGTAAGTGAATTTGGGCTACCTCGTGTTTTTCAAAAAGGTGAGGTAGATGAGGGAGGTACTTAGCAAGCCACCTTTCCCCCCCCCTTTTTCAATTTTTTGCAAGTTCTCATGCCTCCTTTTCTTTCCTCTTTTTTTCCTTTTTTTTGTCTTCTTTTGTTTTCTTCTTTTTTCTTCTTTTTATTTTTCCTGCTCTGCGTACGCCCCCTCTTTCTCTCGTTTCGTTGCTCTGCGCCCCACTTCGCTCCTTGGAAAGGGCACCTCGTCGGCGGCGCAGTGTCTTTGCGGGGGGGCGCGCGGCTGACGAGTGGCGGCCGGGGGCTGGCGCTGGGTCTCCGCGGGGCCCAGCCACGGGATCAGGTTTCCGTCCGGCGTCTGGCCGGTTAACTCTCCGTCTATGTGATCGCGCCGCCGCCGTAACTCACACTCAAACAGTCAGTAACCACACTTCTGTCGGGCGGTTTGCACTGTGATGCAACGGGCGCGATAATGTTTTCTTCCCGCGTGTTCGAACGTCCCGCTCCCTCCGAAGGAAGCCTCCGCCCACAATATTTCTTCTCAACGGTTTTCCTCGCAGACAGCTCACCCCTCTCCACTTCCGCTACAACCTTTTGCCTCCTTCCCTTCCCCCCACCCCCTCTTTTCCCCTTTATTGAAGTCGTTCTTTTCTTTTTTGTCTGCTCGCTTTGCAGCCCTCATTTTCCCCTTAATCGGCAGGAACACCCTTGTCCGCCACTGTCTTGTTTTCGTGTTTTGTTTTGTTTCCTCAAATTAGAGCGTCTTTCCCTCTCCATCTTTGTGCGGTGCCGTGAGCAAGTGGATCATTTTTGTTCACAAACAACCTTACCCTGATGAAGGACGGTCCACCGTCCGAAACCGTCGGTAAATAAATGTTTCTCTAAGAAGTGTACTTCAACTCTTTCCTTATATATATATATATATATATGCTTGTGTGTGTCATTTAGGAGACTATTTATCAGAATGAGAATGCTGTCGACGACAAGTGGAGTGGTCACTGTTTTGTTTCATCGCTTCCACTTAGCTGCAGTACACGACACTGCTGATGTTAACAAACCGCCATTTATCTTTAAAAAAACAACACAAAAATACGACTCTCCTAGGAAGAACAGAAACCAGAAGCGCTGACTTGCAACTGATCATTTATTTCCAAAACGTAGAATAAGCGCATACCAACAAAACAAAGGAGAAGAAATCAATGAGGCACGCCTAGATACGAAAACTCTGTTTGATGTACGAAAACTTGTTTTCCAGAGAATATCGTGTCTCTCACCTGCAATGAGGTGCTTAAAAAGTTAAAGATACCAAGATGTCATCCCCCACGATTGCAGAGGTTGGAAAAAAGAATAAAGTAGCAGGTCTTCCGTATGTTCATAGTTTCTCTCATTATATACGCTAATAGGTACGGTATCAATGTGCTACTTCCGGCCCGGAAAATGTTGGGAGATTCTGTTTTTTGGCCGGCACATACACTGTCAGTGTTGTGCGTGGCAGGGCTAGTGGATGTGCAGCGAACCATGTAAACCAGTACGTCACATGTAGCCGTCACTTGCAAAAAGCACTAACGTACAAAATTTCCCCTCTCTTGTGGCCGCTCGTATATCGGACAAACTGGCAGGTGCTTAAATGCACGGTTGCAGGAGCGTAAGCTATCTTTGAAAAAGACTGCCTTCAAATGAAGCGAAGCATTGTAGTGAATGTCACGGGTGTGGGGGCCTCTTCTTGACCCGACCTCAATTATATTTCGGCATCCTAATTAATTAACAAGGTGGCTGTCAGAGTCCTGTCACATTTGCGAAAACGAGCACTCATGTGTTAGTAACCCATCAGTTTTCCTGCATGAAAGGCAGCTGTCATATTTCGACGCGCCTCATATATTTCTTCTGTTTTGTTGTTTTTTTTTTAGTATGTAATTATTTTGATTTTTTTAACAAACGACCAGTTGCCAGTAAGCGTTTATGCTGTCTATTCTTCCTATGCCCGTAGTCCTTTTGCGCTGTTTTTCCAAGGTGCTTTACGAACTGCTCAAATGTCAGTATTAATCACCACATATTGCAGAAGAGTGAAAAAAGTCCGTGTGCAATGCGTTTTTATTCAGGCCTTTCAGTTCCCTGCTTCGCATATAATAGAGTGAGTATAAAATCCATTGAATTGATATTCCAGCTTGCCGTGGTTTTTGAGGAGTCCTACGGATTGGTTCTGGAGACGTTCCACGTCTACTGCGAAGTACCCATGATGATCTCCCCTCGGGCGCATTTGAAAGGCAAACTGGCCCTGGAAGGTGGCTGTGGCGCTGAATTCGCATGACTCCTGAGGAAGAAGGTGTTATGCTGAAGTTTACACATGAACACTGAAATGAAATAAATATCAATCACAGTTTTTGCACTGTTAAAATGAAAAAAAAATGTCGATGCCCTCTTACATGGCTACACATTCTCAGTTGCGTTCCTAGCGTACTGCTAACCTCTATATGAGATTAAAGAAGTATATTTATTGCATCTAAACGCCGAAAAGTGCAGGCCCTTAAGCTTATCGTTGAGGTATAATACGTATCAAAATTAAGCACAGAAAGATTCATTAAATGGTAGTAACCGGCCGCAGTAGTAAGCGGCCGCAGTGCGCTATGCCTCGCAAGCATAGCTTCGCTTTTTACCTAACGCGAAGGCAAAAGCTTCGAATAGGCTTTGGTCCCCAACAAATGGATATAAAGATTTGATGTATTTTACCGGCTAATACCAAATTTGGATTTCACAGCCAGTGAACTGTAAGCGTGTTTTAAATTGTGCGAGGCCCTGCTATTCACGCCCCGTCGCGTGCATCCACAAAAGGAAATGCAGTTGTCTCGCTGAGTTAATTTAGGTGAAAGCTTCGTAACCACAACTAGATGCTCTTCAACTACCCATGTGTTGGTAACGAAATGGCGTCAAGAAGAATTTTGGAGTACAGTAGACAAGACGCAAGGCAGACAACAAGAGGCAAGACAGAAGACAGGAAGACTGCTAGACAGCAGGACAGAAGACAGGCAGCAGGACAGAGGAGACAGGCAACCGGCCAGGAGACAGGCAACAGTGCAGGAGACAGACAACAGAACACAAGACATACAGCACATACGATATGCCAAAAACATGATAGGACAAAAGACAGACAACACAACCGAAATTTTCTGTTGTAATCCTGTTGTGCTTGGTTTGGTTTGGTTTTATGGGGTTTAACGAAATCCTGTTGTGCGTATTACGCATCTTAACGACACAAAATTAAGCCTTTCTGTTTACGTATATGACGACCAGCGCCATTTTTAACGTAGTAGTGTTAAGGACCTCCTGCTTCACAAAATCCGGTGACGCCGTCAGCATCGTTGACTGTTAGCGAAAAATCCCTGAAAAATCTGCAGAGAAGCAACGTAGGAGGCAGGCGGGCCGCCTAGGTCACGTGACCCTGCGACGTCATCACAGCCTGCCCACCGGATTGTGAGCAAACTGCCCACCGTGGCAGGTGGCAGTTAAATTAACGATTGGTCGCGAGAGGTTGCTCGGGAAGAGCAACCTGGATCGAACAAGTCCCACCAGTGGCAGCACCTGCCATCGCATGGCAGTGGCGCATCACTTAAGCATCGCCCCACTGCACCGGGAGTGGTGTGAGGACTCCCACGGATCTATCAATGTTAAGTAGAGAATTACCATTTATGAGCATTAACCCATTAGCTATCGCGTCATGCCCTTGGGGCGGAGCTTGAGTTTCCTCTCCAATCTACATTGCTCCAAGGAGCGTTTATTTGAATGAAACAATGCACTAAATTGGCGTTCCTATTTAAAAACAAACGAAACACACACCTGTAGAAGCTGCTTTCGATAGGAACTCGGGTCAGTCTTGTTATCTCCTTGCGGCTCCCAGACAACTAATGTTCGGTTGGTCAGGTCAAGTCTGAGAAGATTAGGCGCTTGAGTGTTGTTATATATCACTGTCATATTAAGGTCAACGTAAAGCGGAAAAGGGCAACGCATTCCTCTCTCAATTTTCCAGATGAATTGATCTCGGCACACCGATGGATTAACTTCGTTGGTTATATTGCTGCCGTTTTCACATTTCCATTTTTCCAGTCCCGCTCTAATGGGATGTCTGCAAAAGAAATCAAATACCGCGCGTCACCTTCACATTTATACTATCCTGAAAATGCGTGCTCGTGTAGATATACTTTTTGATATTTACAAAATGCGCACATCACTTGCACACCAATGTGGAATGTACAAATAATGTACGATGGCTAATAATTGACACAAACATCGGGATAGAAAAATTTTAGCGCCAAGACCTCACTAGGTAAGCGTCCATAAATGACCGAAGGTAGAAAAACATGAAGGGGATTTCAAAACTGACACTTGCTGAGTGGCTGCAGCTTATACTAAGGTAGTTGAGCCCTAGAAACGGGGCGTAGTAGGTTTCATATCCTTGATCGTTGCAGTACGAGAAAGAAATAAAGCTTCAGGAAACTTCAGTCCCCATAAACATAAATGAGTGGTCTCTGTTTTGGTTTGTGTTTAGTTATTTCGGGAACTATAAAAGAAAAAGTCATTTTCTCATGTATAACATGTATTACATAGAGCATATCAGTTACTGTTAATCTTAACAACCACAAAGTTGCAGGCTCTAAGATAGAACTTTTTATTCCTTCTTCTACTTCGCTCCCCTGTGCCCCTAATTTCGTTGTTTTTACTCATTTTCCTTTTCCATATTAACACAATAATCTGCGACTCTACAGTTCGCGACAAGTAGAATCTGGTCACGCCGCGCTAGCTATCAACGCGATTATTTTCTTTGAGCAGTCATGTGACAGTTATGAACTGTCTTTAAATGCATGAGCTTTGTCACGTGGTGTCGAGGAAAAAGTCGTGAAGATCATTCTCTTCAGCTTTGCTCCCACTTTGCAAGAAGTTTCTTGAAGAAACGAAATTCGCTGCTGCTGCTGCTTATTTCGTGTGGAATGGCTGCGATAATTGGCTTCAAGTGAAAATGCCTCCATCAGTCAGTGGCGTGTATAAGACATTTATGTTTACTCGCGCGTGAGTATTTGAATAAATTAAATCACGCAGCGAGAATTTTAATGATTCGATAGCATACATGCACACCAGCTTAAACGGAATCAGAAAGAAAAGTCATATATATTCACCTTTTCTGTTCGACTTCCGCGTCGCCAGAAGCTTCTTGACGAAGCAAATTTCCCAAAATTCCTTTCGTTAACTGCCTCAAATCCAAAATTATGGCATCTGCCTGAGCGTGTAAGCGAAATTCTCAAATGAGCCCTCATGTATTAGTGTATGACGTGGACAGACTCCTTATTTAAATGAAATATAAGCAGGGAAGTTGTTGCCGGCCCAAATTCTATTGATGGCATAGTACTCCAGCGTTCGGAGCATGATAGCCTTGGCCATGTATTCGCCATAAAACGAAACGGCACCACAGAAGTACTCCAACCTGCCAAGAATCCACGCAGCGGAGGGCTTTCTTCACTGTTACGTTGCCGAAGCCCAAAATTGTTCTCAAAAAGCAGCTGGTGAGGCGTTTAGTGGGGACCATTCTCGGAAGCTTAACCGAGACTACGGGAACAACACTGGCGGATCTTCTCGTCTGTGTGTGACCGTCCGAGTCGCAGCGAAACAGCGTAGACACCTTCCTTCCAAACACAAAAATAAAAGGACGCAAACAACTTAAGCTTGCACTGACGTGCCCATGCTTGAGTCGTAGCACATATGAACATGCGCACTTCCGCGCTCTATTTTTCTCTCCACAGAAGTTCGGCGCACCACAGAATGTCACAATAGAGCGCGGTGTATGCTTGCACGTAGCACTGAAAATTGTAGCATCTTTGTTGATAATCTGGCACTTTTTGGCGCAAAACATTTGCAGCATGTCACTAACACAGTTTCTTGCCACTGAGTAGCGGCAATAGGCAGTACTCACTCATTCCGTTTCTTCTCAATTCTCCAGTAGGTGTAATTTTCAGTAAGGCTCCAAGATTTTATCGCTTCGAAATTTTTTTCAAGATAATATTCCACTTGCTTGTACAAATCAACCTCATTGGCAGCGTCTGCAGTGCAAAAAAATGAGCTGTAGCGTTCTTGTACGTGCATCCTAAAAGGCTGCTGCTTCGAGAATGCATCTCAACCACTTTAGCATCCGTGTTACAGGCAGCTATCTTGAGTCCCTCTCCTCTACTCAAAGCTAATGTTATTGAAAACACTGGACAACAGGCGCTTCGTTTCTTTCGGTGTCTGAGGCCATGGATAAAAAATAAGGCCCTGTATCACGTCGCCCTTACATTGGAGTATTATTTTTGGTTTTTCATGTCTACAATTCCGCTAATATAACCTTGAAACGCTAGAATGGGCCGAAAATATAGGAGTTCATTCCAGCAGTTGCCAAGTGGT
This sequence comes from Amblyomma mixtum, assembly GCF_055824585.1. Taxonomy (NCBI): domain Eukaryota; kingdom Metazoa; phylum Arthropoda; class Arachnida; order Ixodida; family Ixodidae; genus Amblyomma; species Amblyomma mixtum. The sequence goes on from NC_143012.1 coordinate 265,067,436, forward strand.
GCTGTGAGTGGCGAGTGCCTGACAAGACAAACTTTCCTTTTACGCATTTATTATCTTGCTTTCCGATGTCTGGAGCAAATAGTTACTCGTATTGCCGGCACAAGGCGCATATAAATAGCTGATTTTAGTTTTTTAAAGCAATATTTCGGAGTACCACAGTGCCTGAAGTCAGTCCCACCTATGCCCAGCGAAGCGGTAATTGTATGGAGCACTGCAAATTCTGCCACCTCTTAAGACAACATATAAGTGGCGCATATCTGAGGAAGAGGTCCAAATACGCTTTCTGCTTGAGGTTAAAAGTGCGCTCTAAAGAGAGAGTGTCGACCGGGATGCCAAGCACGGGTACCTGGACTTAGCAGTCGTAGGTGCACAGAGCATCCGTGCGGTTATGTATGCTTTCTGAGGGTCGTTATTATGATATGCCCTAGCGTGCTACCAGAGAAAATGTTGTGTTTCACTAGTTCTGTTGATTATGTGATCTAATCGCAGAAGGGTGATTCAGAGCACGCCCACTTGATTCACTTTCGTTTTTAGCGAACCTACCGAACTGAAAGCGTTCCTGCTTGGCCCTCAGAGCCCAATGGAAGATTATGATTGTGCGGTTATGGTGAAAGGAAAAATGTAAAATACCACTCAAACAATGCTTTGGCCTCTTGTCAAGCTGTGAAGCAACAGGCCCGAGCTTAATTTTCTTGATGAACGAGAAATGTGAGCAAACAGAGATGAGCCCTCAGTCATCATCATCATCAGCAGCAGCAGCTGCAGGAGAGCTGAGGTTTCTGCTGAGTCAAATGCATTCTCGTGATCAATGAAGGCTATATAAAAAGGTTGGTTACATTCTGCGCATTTCTGTGATCAATGAAGGCTATATAAAAGGGTTGGTTACATTCTGCGCATTTCTCTATCACCTGAGTGATAGCGTGAGTATGGTCTATTTTCGTGGATCTTTTACGAAAGCCAGCCTGATCATTTGGTCAATTGAAGTCTAACGTTGTCCTGATTCTATTAGCGATTACCTTAGTAAATGCCTTGTAGGCAACGGACAGTAAGCTGATCGGTCTGTAATTCTTCAAGTCCTTGATATCTCCTTTATTATGAATTAATGCAATATTAGCCTTCTTCCAATCTTTTCATACGCTCGAGGTCACAAGGCATTGCGCATACAAAGTGGCTAGTTTTTCTGCACAATCTTTCCGGCGTTCTTAAACAAATTTGCTGTTACCTGTTCCTCACCAGCAGCTTTCCCCCTGTGCATTGCTCCTAAGGCTTTCTTTACTTCCTCTTTCGTTACTGGCGTGATGTTTCATAACAGTGCGCTGTCTCTGTCATTAACTTTCTGATTGCACTGCCTACTGCAATGCCCTCAGCGCCTCAGTGCAAGGCTCTCAGTGTTTCAGTATAAAGCGGCCGTTTATTCAAACTGTTGACAATAAAAGGTACAGACGCATTTGGTAACTTTAAGAAAAATAGTATAAATAAGATTCGATTGCAGATCCTGATGTAAAAGAAATTGTGACAATTGTGAAATTGTGTAAAAGAGATTGTGAAAATCAAAAGACAGATTTAGAGAAGTTTTGGGGGAAATTTTTCAAAGTAACTTTACAGAAGGGCTACATCGAAGAGCTGAAAACAACGCCACAAGTGCTTGAGATGCCGTAAGCTTCTATACACTATCTGAAGCTGGACCACGGTCTCTTTTAAGATACGGAGATCTAGAAAATCTTTCTCCGGGACGATGACTCATATACAACAGTAAAAATGGTGAGGAAGGAATGGAACGTGCTTACAGGCTACTGCAGCCACGCAGGAGCAGTTAGTCTTGTCCCGGCAAGGCTATGAGGTTTAATTCAACGTGCCAATTTTCCTAAAATGGTACGTATGACACGATATTTTTCCTCCGTCAAAATACACCCTTCTTGAAACTTTTTCCGTTCATATACTGTGTGAATATTATTGAAATATCGCCACTTTAATGTTTATTAACAACTTATTAAAGGGTATATTGAACAAAAAGTCTGCTACAGAGATTTATGGCCCAAATGATAGCTGTGACACTGAGGGGGATCGAAACAACACTTTTTTGAAACTGAACTAAGCAAAAAGCAATTATTTTACGCAATATTTTTAAACCATCTGTGAAATTTCTCTCAATATAGGACATGACGTGACTCTTACACATCGCAAGCTATGGCCAGCACGGGCCGCACGAAGGTGAACGCATGAGAGATGCTTTTGCTTCGATATACAGTACATTTCGTTCAGCTTCCTTGTGTCCATGCTTAAAGATTTTGCGCCTGTATCTCGTGGTTGTATACTCAGGGCGACTACTTGCCTGATTCGGTCAGAATTAATCGGAAATCCCCATCGTCTGCATCCACGGCGAACAAAAAAAAACATTTAGCAGAGAAGGTGCTGGTAGCACCCTCTCTCGCCCACCAGGGGAACGAGCTGAAGGGGATTCCTGGCCTGCGCACTGCCAAGGCAGCTTTCCTGCGGCGCTGCTGAGGGCAGGTTTGGGGCCATGCCCGCTATTTCGTAGGCAAGCAAGCGCTCAGTAGTGCTCTGCGGCCGCTCACAAAAAGTCAGAATCACAGACGCATACTTCGGTAACCGTATCTTATGATTGAAAATCTGGCGTTTTCCCAATATTTTCACATTTTTATTCAGTATACCTTCAACGACCTGGAATTGTTCGTTGCCAACGGACATTTCTGAGCCCTTTCCACAGCCCAGTGCAAACGGAGCCCTTTGGCGCAAAAAGACGTCCAAATGAACAAAGCAGAAAAAGTACTGGCTATTAGTGGGCGAATTCGTGGAGAAGAGAGAAAAAACTAAAGCCTGTGTGTCTTCCAACGGCCCTGGGCTTTATGCGAATGTTTTTTTTTTTAACATTGGCGTCTGGATTGCAAAATTCGAAGACGTAGGGCACTGCTATCATAAAGTCTCCCGCATTACGCCGGCTGGCGTAAACAATACCGCATTCTGTCTACTAACTACATGGTGTATCGCTTAGCAGAGAGTTCACTCGCTGATGCGGCAGGCACTGTTGCTAAGACACTACATGATGCACGCAACGATATGTTTGTGCAAAACATTATATGAAAGCCCATATTTTGATATCAAATGCGTGAGCGCAGATCTGCGGATATTATTTGGCATTACGTAAATAGGCAGTGTACCAAGCGTATGCTATGTATGTTGCACACGCGGAACGTGTCTGGGCTCTCATTTCCCGTCTACATGTGGCTTCTGAGAGGCATTTTAAGCATTCTAGGCGTCTTCACGACCACTTTTCCAAACCGATGACGGCAAAGAGTGCTCAAAGTGGGACGTGGGTCGCATGCGAGGTGCATTCATGCACCCCCCTCCCCTCCCCCTCTATCGGCACTTGCACGCTTTATGCCTAAGCAAGCATTCTTCCAGCATTCGTGGCATACAATTCCCTGCGTCTGTCATCACGTAAAGCAAGCCCGAACTATCGGATATCACATGTCCCGACTTGCAGCATCATTCATCCAGGCTGGCCCAGCGTAATCCCCCCCCCCCCCCCCCCCCCCGCCCTTCCTCGCTGGCGTCGAGACTTTTACAGGTCGCGCCCCTCTCACATTCGTACAATCCGAACGGTGACGAGTGGCGTCTACTGACTATAGGGTTCGAGCAGCTGGCTGCTGCGACAGTCCCGGAGGTTATAAAAACTGAGCCGCGCTGAACAGGAGTAGCATGCGGGGAGCAGACGGAGACATCAAGCGCGAGAAACGCTTTCCCTGGGCATCGTCGCGCTCTTTGTACGAGCCCATTGGCCTCTCGGCACCTCTGTCGAGTATATCGCGGCAAAGGACTAAAGCAGTATACAAGAGAAGCGTTCACTCTAAACTGACGATTTATTTGAGGAAGTGCGAAATATCTACATTTTTCACACTAGGCGGCACTTCTACCAAAGCTGGAAATATTTCCAATAGGCTACAACAAATACAACGTGTCACTGCCATGCAAGAAAATGTTTGCTGACGTATGTGTCTGAGAGCTTGTGAATAAGAAAAGACTCAACTTTGCTTGTCATTTGGTCACTGTGAGCGAAAAAACGTTCGTTTTATTGAAACTAGTATTGCGAGGGCGGTTCGCACGACGCTAAGGCTCAATACTGCTTGCTCAGCGCTGCATTTTTTTATAAGGTGTGGCGTCGCTTCGCTGAGCATTGCATTGAACGGAATGCCACCACACTCTCATTGAACTCCGTCACCCACAAAGCCCAATATGTCCTTTAGGAGCGTATAGTGTAACCAGCTTACCTTGTCTTGGAAAAACCTGGAATACAAAGAAAAGATTGAGGTAAATACTGGATGCCAGGATGTCCTTCCTGCCTAGTCTCTTTTTTTCTAGAAATCCACGAAACCTGTATTTTACTCTAATGTCTGAGTATGGATGCCTTGTGTAGCGTAACCGGCTAATGTCACTTTCCTGGCAATATCACACTCGCTAAGGATTCATATAAATATTGCCTGCTTACAAGAGTTTCCTCATCGAACGTCTTTGTCGTTTTAGCTCTTCCAATTTTTCGCTATCCCTTGAATAAAGACTGCTCAGGTTCTCTTTCTCCCAAGGTTCTCAGAAATATTTACTGAGCCTTCGCAGCAACTGAAGATAGCAATTTTTTCACTACTATAACATGACCGAAGAACAGCTCAAAGAATGATAAATAAATATCCGTGATGCCGTTTATTTCATACGGGAAACACTCACAGGTCCTAAGTTCTGGCGGTGGCACTTTTAAGCATGAACTGTCTAGTACCTCCATACTTAGCAAAACTCAGGCAGACATCGCTCCGTTATTACTGAGAACTTGACGCCAAACCAAGCGTCCAGTCCGCTTCGAAATCACCGGTCTGGAATAACATTCAGCAGAAAGGAACTTTTATTTGCGCAGGACTCGAGACAACACCAGAACAAACGAAAATCCTTCGCTTAAGCCTGAGATATTTGCCTTCTCATCGGATCATTCCGTCATGTAAAAAATTTTTATGCCCTCCAAATTTTCTTAGTGCCGTTATGCTTAACCGTCGCGACGATCAATATTATCATGCCAAATTCATGCCACCTAAAAAACGTTTTATGCCCTGCGAACATTCCTAGTACCGTTATGCTTAACCGCCACGATCACCAACATCATCAGGCCAAAATCGCTTCATGAGCAGGATTGTTGAGGCACTAAATACAATAAGAACTTTTCTGTATTTAGGAATGTCTTTCAGACATTAATTTTAGTGCAAAGACTTCAGCATTGGTAACTCAATGTTTTCATGTTTTGCCATTTGGTCTAATTTTCGTGTCCTGATTTAATTTCTTAACTTTTGTGCTCTACACGATAATAAGCTAGTGGCTGTGACGCCCCGACATCTTTTCAGCTAGCAAAAGCCGCTCAATTAACGCCTTCACTTAGCCCGCTGTCTCATTATTCGTTATAAATGTTTTTTTCTGCTGTCACTATCGATCCAGATAATTTGTGTAGGTTTAAAATTTTCTTTAAAGAATTTGAGTTTATAATAATGTTTATTGTTCATCATCATACCGGAAGTAAACCGCTAATAATTTTCATGAGGCCAATATTAAGGCCGAGCTTTAAGACATGAACTTGTTCAATGTTCGCTTACATTCGCGCAGCAAAAAACGCTCTGGCAGCGCGACACCAAATGTTCGCTTGGTGGAGCTAAATGGAGTGAATAAGCGTTATGTGAAGCCTGGTATCCTTCGACGCCAAACTAAATGTAACAAAACCAGAGGCAAATACAGCTCCTCGAGGCAGTCTAAGACAGCAGCGTCGCTAAATCTTAAACTTGGGAAAGCGTTCATTTCGAGGACTTTATACCAAGTCTACCATACGTGTACAGGCTTCTAAGATGATTCGAGTGTTAAAATGCCCAAAATTATATATTTTCGGACGCTCACTCCATCACTCTGCCCAGTGGCCAGCTTTTCTTCGACCCATTCTGCCCTTCGTACCAAACAGTGATATTTCGAGGCAAAATCAGCTCGTTTCTCAAAACAACAGTATGTCGTACATGATGAACCAGTTATTTTCACCACAGTGAAGATTTTTCCCTTAATCGTTGCATAGGTCGTTGACCACGCCCACCATAGCCGCGCTTAAATGACGGGGTTGAGTTGACGAGTTCAGTTGAAAACCGTTAACTGGGTTCATGTGAACATCGCAGAGCCGGGTCCGGGAGTCGAGGGACCGAGCCCAGTCAACTCCGCTGCGGCAGGTGGGTTAACTCGCCCGACCCGAATGGTAGATAGCATGTAAACCGGATCGAGTTGAAGAATCGGGCTAGCGGGAGGGGAGGGTACAAATGCGAGCCTCTTTTTCGCTTGCGCCGTCGCGCCTTCGAGGCACCGGTGCCGGTCGCAATCTTGGAGGCTGCCTCTGCCCTCTCCAGCTGCGCTGCTCGGCGCTTGGTGCTGCTGCAGTTGAAGCGGTCTCGACTCGCTAAAATCGAGTTCATGTAAACGCGCAGTCGTCAAGTGGAGCTGACCTTGCTCAATTCGATCCCCTGACTCGACCCGCCGCTGTCGGGTTCATGTAAACGACGCTCATGTTGACGAATGCCAGTGCGGGCAGTGAAACAAGAGCTTTCTACGCTGTTATAGGCTGCCGTCAACCACCGCTTCCAATCTCACTAGATTGCGCGTACGTGTTAATATCTGGAAGGTTTAAATCGGTCGCATCTGGCATAATTTTTTAGGACGGTTTCCAGTGTGCGCCGCCCGTCAGAGTTCGCTCATTTTCGGCCCTAAGATTACTGCTTTTTACCTGGCCTTTAAAATTTAATTTCCATCCTAAAATCGCTGCATGGCACCAGACCTCTAAACCTGATTGAAGTATTTTTAGCTGGCATTATCGTGAAGTTCAAGTGAGCATTGTCTTCAAGCTACCGCAAACCTCAACGTCGAATATGTGGGATAACAATTGCCGATCATTTCGAAATTTTCCATCCGAATGGTGTCAAGCCAGAAAACTTCATCCCCAAGCGGGATTTAAATAACCGTCGGTGCATACAGAGCTACTCCCGTTCACTTTCGCGCAGAACACTCAACAAATCAGCACAACAATAGCTAATCTGAAACGCCGCAATGCTGGCCAACAGCAAAACAACAAAGAAAAAGAGAGCAAAAAATGCGTCTCTCAGGCAAAACGTTTCAGGCAGAGTTTCAGCCCTGCTTCACATTGGTCAGCTGTTCTATCGTAATTAGGACGGCGTCATAGAAGGAGAACTGCTTGTACACTTTCCGTAACTTTGAAATAATTTAAATAATAGTTTTCTTTGAAATAATGGCGAACAGACTTTGCCGCCAACATCCTACGGATGCTTCGCCATATACTGTGCAGCCCAATGAGGGAAAACATATAATCTTTGCGTATACCGTGCTTATTTGTTATGTTCCCGATTCCTAGCGGAGTAAGAAATGGGTGGCAACGGCATGTGGCTACGGTGAAACGTGATTCGCGATAACCGGAGTTATGTTCGCTAACCGCGATAAATCAAAACCACGGTTAGACTGGCCGTGTCATAGGGTACATTCGACAGGCATTCTAAACTAAAGTTCGCGTTAAGAAACCGAAGCACCTTCCGCAAAAAGCCATTAAACTGCACCGTAACATGACGTGTCTGTTGGCGAGACTACGAAGTTCGGCATTGCGAACATCAGACAAATTTTATTCAAAGATTTAGAGAAATTACTCCTTGATATCTTGATATCACTAGTCTGTCTCGCACAAAGGAGTGGCGCTAGTCTTGTAACATGTTGTCTTCGCCATTTCACATCTAATAGCTCTCCGCCTCAGAAGGCTCGGCACCTGCAGTGCTCAGCCGCGGTCGTGCAATAAATCCGCATGTTTCAAGATATAAAAAGGCTTACGTATGCCACTAACGGCAGCCTATATGTCGTAGGCTAACGCCATCTCCAATCTCTAAAATGAACGGGCAATTGTTATGGCGCACAAGCAACAAAAGGAACATGGCACGTTGAGCTCACTCTCTAGGGCGAAAAGGGTAAGTGGCTCAATGCGACGGTACATGAGATATTAAAGCACCGGGAGACGCCGACCGTGATGTTCAGCTGGAAGAGAAGTGCATGGCACCGCTTCTCGTCCACTGGAGATCTTGATCATTTGAAAACTATTTTTCAATCTGCAAGTGCCACCAGGCAGGTCGTGCGGGCTGCCCGTGTCCAGGAATCAAAGCGGACGAAGGCAACGGCCCATACAGCACTCAAAACCCATGACTAACACTCGGGTGCGGCAACCGCCACCTATGAAGCGTCCCTTGGTACCCTAAGCCTTTTTCGCCATCTCATTCATGCTCACACCTGCTCTCGACTAAGAGAAAAAGCAAATTTTTGATATCCTCGATGCAATACAGCTATGAATTATACGACGCACTTCAGCAGTGACTGAAAAAACGCATTTCAGCAGTACGACGCATTTCAGCAGTGTGTGCGTGTGTGTGTGTGTGTGTGCGTGTGCGTGTGCGTGTGCGTGTGTGTGTGTGCGTGTGTGCGTGTGTGTGCGTGTGTGTGCGTGCGTGCGTGCGTGTGTGTGTGTGTGTGTGTGTGTGTGTGTGTGTGTGTGTGTGTGTGTGTGTGTGTGTGTGTGTGTGTGTGTGTGTGTGTGTGTGTGTGTGTGTGTGTGTGTGTGTGTGTGTGTGTGTGTGTGTGTGTGTGTGTGTGTGTGTGTGTGTGTGTGTGTGTGTGTGTGTGTGTGTGTGTGTGTGTGTGTGTGTGTGTGTGTGTGTGTGTGTGTGTGTGTGTGTGTGTGTGTGTGTGTGTGTGTGTGTGTGTGTGTGTGTGTGTGTGTGTGTGTGTGTGTGTGTGTGTGTGTGTGTGTGTGTGTGTGTGTGTGTGTGTGTGTGTGTGTGTGTGTGTGTGTGTGTGTGTGTGTGTGTGTGTGTGTGTGTGTGTGTGTGTGTGTGTGTGTGTGTGTGTGTGTGTGTGTGTGTGTGTGTGTGTGTGTGTGTGTGTGTGTGTGTGTGTGTGTGTGTGTGTGTGTGTGTGTGTGTGTGTGTGTGTGTGTGTGTGTGTGTGTGTGTGTGTGTGTGTGTGTGTGTGTGTGTGTGTGTGTGTGTGTGTGTGTGTGTGTGTGTGTGTGTGTGTGTGTGTGTGTGTGTGTGTGTGTGTGTGTGTGTGTGTGTGTGTGTGTGTGTGTGTGTGTGTGTGTGTGTGTGTGTGTGTGTGTGTGTGTGTGTGTGTGTGTGTGTGTGTGTGTGTGTGTGTGTGTGTGTGTGTGTGTGTGTGTGTGTGTGTGTGTGTGTGTGTGTGTGTGTGTGTGTGTGTGTGTGTGTGTGTGTGTGTGTGTGTGTGTGTGTGTGTGTGTGTGTGTGTGTGTGTGTGTGTGTGTGTGTGTGTGTGTGTGTGTGTGTGTGTGTGTGTGTGTGTGTGTGTGTGTGTGTGTGTGTGTGTGTGTGTGTGTGTGTGTGTGTGTGTGTGTGTGTGTGTGTGTGTGTGTGTGTGTGTGTGTGTGTGTGTGTGTGTGTGTGTGTGTGTGTGTGTGTGTGTGTGTGTGTGTGTGTGTGTGTGTGTGTGTGTGTGTGTGTGTGTGTGTGTGTGTGTGTGTGTGTGTGTGTGTGTGTGTGTGTGTGTGTGTGTGTGTGTGTGTGTGTGTGTGTGTGTGTGTGTGTGTGTGTGTGTGTGTGTGTGTGTGTGTGTGTGTGTGTGTGTGTGTGTGTGTGTGTGTGTGTGTGTGTGTGTGTGTGTGTGTGTGTGTGTGTGTGTGTGTGTGTGTGTGTGTGTGTGTGTGTGTGTGTGTGTGTGTGTGTGTGTGTGTGTGTGTGTGTGTGTGTGTGTGTGTGTGTGTGTGTGTGTGTGTGTGTGTGTGTGTGTGTGTGTGTGTGTGTGTGTGTGTGTGTGTGTGTGTGTGTGTGTGTGTGTGTGTGTGTGTGTGTGTGTGTGTGTGTGTGTGTGTGTGTGTGTGTGTGTGTGTGTGTGTGTGTGTGTGTGTGTGTGTGTGTGTGTGTGTGTGTGTGTGTGTGTGTGTGTGTGTGTGTGTGTGTGTGTGTGTGTGTGTGTGTGTGTGTGTGTGTGTGTGTGTGTGTGTGTGTGTGTGTGTGTGTGTGTGTGTGTGTGTGTGTGTGTGTGTGTGTGTGTGTGTGTGTGTGTGTGTGTGTGTGTGTGTGTGTGTGTGTGTGTGTGTGTGTGTGTGTGTGTGTGTGTGTGTGTGTGTGTGTGTGTGTGTGTGTGTGTGTGGATCAGACCTTGAAGACTGCATCATCCCATTGCTGGAATATCTTTTCTTTTAGCGCTGAAACAGATCCCCATTGTCAAGTTTCTCTCTTCAAGATAGCACCTGACCTCTAATGCGCGCGACATATCTGGTGTTGTGAAGCCACTATTTGCTCTTTCTACATTCTCACTCTTAGATGTGGCAACCCTATGGCGATTTATCAGCGTGTAATGATTATTACGAAGCCATGAAGTTCCTTTTGCAATCCTTGATGGAAATCGATTGCACGAGTATGACTGAATTCGCCCCTTTGATACCAAGCAGCCCGGCTAGCACTTCATGATAGCTTGTAGGTGGTCGGATGGGTTCCTTTGTGTCACATTTAAATAATTTTACGCACTACCCACTATAAATTAAGGAATATGCTCAGTATTGCTTGTAATACGCTTAATTTTCGTTTCCAATCGTAGGCTAAAACGATAATTTAGCGGGGTACTAAGGAAGACAAGTTACAGAGCCTAAGAGATTGGACTGAGAAATGAATGCAATAGTCGTGGAAAAGTGCACCGTTTTATAGTTAAAGCCTCGGTAGAAACTACTGAGAGGAATGAGCTCTTACCAGCATCAAAAGGAGGCCAACGGCAGCCGGTCGGAGCATCTTCTTATTAGTGCCAAACTGTACAACTGTAATTAAAACTTCAATGAAAGTCGCACATAACGAAAAAAGGTGTCCATATCATGTGTCGAGGACGCAGCCTTTAGTTTTGCTTTTCTATATATTCACTTAATCATTTTCATTTATTACATTGATACATATGTCTTACGCAGTTATGTTTAACCTTTCGTTCACTTCTCATTTTTGTCCATCCATCAGGACAAGCGCACAGGAGCACAAGTATGCAAGTCAATCTGTTCCTCGAACATCGTGAAACTCTCCAAAATCTCATTCACAACTGGCTCATTTACAGCAAGTGATTCAAACATTCACGTCAACCATACATGTAAAGTCACCTGGGCAGCAGAAGGGCACCTATGTCTTTACCATTGTAGAGGACCGCGAAGAAAAAAGTATAGCCTTATGTGTTAAGAGTGGCACAAGGAGCAGGGTATCTAGTACTTGAAAGATGGTCCAAAAAGAATGAAATGCCCAGGAAGTTCTCAGTCCAGACGTGCCATGGATTATAGAGGAAGATATTTAGGTAAAGTGCCAAATGAAGTGTACAAGGCAAAGTCAAAATCCACATTGCTAACCAAATCAAAATCTCCGCACAAGAGCAAGGAAGGGAACAGCAACTCTTACGACAGCCCCCAATTTTGCTGTGGTCAGCGGAAAGATTAAACCAAAATTACGTTAGAATCTGTATTTTAGTGAAAAATATATTATTACTGCCCGCACTTGCACAAGCTTCTGTGGATATCTTATGCCAACGATAATCTGAAATTTTTCACAGCTTCGCCAGTAGTATGCAGCAAGCATTTCCAACGTGAGGAGCCACCGTGCGATCTAAAGAATTCACTGCTTCTGAAAAACAACTCGAATGTATAAGTTACTGTACGCAGAAGGAAAGTAACATGGTTAGATGAAGTTTCAAGCATAAAATATCTCAATAGGGAAAAAAAAACTATTTGTTTACCTTGTCCCGTTCTGCCAAGAGTAAATGAAAGCATTTGTTAGCCGCGGTTTCGACATTAATGCTACTAGAAGAATACTTACCTGAGAGCAATGTGCTCCTGATGACTACGACTCTTATTTTATAGCACCAAGTAGCAGGCTTTATTCCGCTCAGCTGAATTGACCTGATTATCATTCAGTTCAGATGTCAGAAGCCCTGCATGTCACTGCGCCATTTAATCTCAAAATATTAAGCCGGTGTTTGTGGTACGTTGACCTTCTGACCGAATTGACGCTTGATATGAAAAACCTAATGGCAGCTCTGCTGAACAAAATGTTATTTTCTGTCACCGTCAAAAGGGGACTTTTATATTCCTGTTTTGTTGTTCCCAATGCATAAGGTCTTTCTGAACCTGTTGCTCTGGCGCTCCGAAGCTTTGTTCTATGTGGCGTGCAATAACATAATCATCACATATTATCTGAGCCTCAGACGCCCCTTTATGTTGGTATGGAATGATTATTTAATGAAAATACAACCAATGCGTTACTCAGACTATGCCACTTGTGACAAGCGCCATGTATTCGCATATATTAGTAAAACTTCATCAGAAATACTCTTTTGTTGTGTGATGACTGCTATTCCTTCTTCAAAATCTCTGTCTAAGAAGATAAGATACAACTGCAGCCTTTAATATGCGAAGCCTTTGTGCAGTAAGTTTAACATCAAAGCCTTAGTAACAGAGTTCTATTGAAAGTTATTAGGTTTGAGACCTTAGAAAGCACAATTTGCCTGACAGGACTAAGATTTTGGGTCATAAGAAATCGGTGCAATTATCAGCCCTTAATTCTAGTCAGTTCTTCCGTTCCCTATTTTTTTTCATTTAATGTTAACTTCAAAGGCAAGCACCGTTAAAGAGGAATCTGAAAAGATTCGCAAACCAACCTAAATATTTTTTCACATTCTTACAGAGCCCCGCCGCGGTGCCTCAGTGGTTACGGCGCTCGGCTGCTGACCCGAAAGACGCGGGTTCGATCCCGGCCGCGGCGGCTGAATTTCGATGAAGGCGAAATTCTAGAGGCCCGTGTACTGTGCAATGTCAGTGCACGTTAAAGAACCCCAGGTGGTCGAAATTTCCGGAGCCCTTCACTACGGCGTCTCTCATAGCCTTAGTCGCTTTGGGACGTTAAACCCCAAAAAAACCAAAAACCAGAACATTCCTGTATATCCTTCCCTTTGCTGACATTAGCGACCGCAGAAATTCATGTTTTAAATTGGCATAAAAGTGAGGCCAGAGCTGATGGTCATGCCGTTCTGTATTATTACATAGCGGCTTTCAAAACGTAGATGGTAGTCTGCCAGCGTTGTTTAGATTTGATATACACTTTATGGACAGGGCGCAACGCAATAAATAGAGTTATATTTCCGATATTTTCTTAAATTAATTTAAGATGCCCTTAAGTTTTTCTCTTGCAACTAGTGACTGTTTGTTGCATGGTTTAAACATGCTTTCAAGTCATCTTTTGAAATGTTTCCTGAAGGGCAGACTGACACTATGCAGCAAATGTTTCTTCTGGTAAAAGCGGTTGCGGGCATCTGTAATAGATATTAACCAGTATTATTTTAGTACTAGTACTTTAGAAATCACATTAATGCTCTTGTAGCTCACCTCGCGTCGCGCTTTGGTCGCAGGCCAGAACTCGCACCGTGTATGTGAGGATACCAAAGAAAGGTCCTGGAGACAGGAGGCAATGTGGAGATTATTATGCCCTCAACGCCCACACCTTGCCATACCGCTACCCACTTCCTCGCATACAGAACTTCGCAACAAATCTCGCTGGGTGCACGATCATCTCTAAGATGGACTTCGTGATAGCTTACGATCGAATTCCTCTGAAGCCCGCTGATATTCCGAAGACAGCCACTACCACACCACTAGGCCTCTTTGTGTATGTCAGGATGCCTTTTGGATTGCGCAACACTGCACAGACTTTTCAGTGAACTGTCAACAAGGTCGCGCGAGGTCCCGACTTCGCGTTCGCCTACCTGAATGATCAACTAGTCGCAAGCTGTGCTGAACACAAAGCTCACAGGCACGCCGTCTTCCACGGGCTTAAAGATTATGGCCTCGTAATCAACCCAAACAAGCGCCTCTTCGGCGTAGCAACAATAGAGTTCCTAGATCATCTTGTCACTCCACAAGGTACCATCCCTCTCGACAGCAAAGTCAAAGCAGAGCGTTCATACAGGTACGTACAGGCGCGGCCATAAGTAAACGGAGCACGTCATTGCGTTCGAAGTGCAATCACGCTTTCTCCATCGGTAATGATTCTTGGTTGTTTGTTCACAAGAAACCCCACCAACCTCCTCAACCAGCATGCGAGTACCACTGCTGGAAATTTCAATTAGGTGACGCGGGAAAAATATTCGAAGACAGTTGTGTGCTCCGTTTACTTTTGTCCGCGCCTGTACATGGTTTTTTAAATCGAACAAATTATTTCCGTCCAAAGAAGTAATTGTAGTTTTACTCCTGTATCCAACTTGAAAATGCGTTAAATTTGTCATGCGGATACAAAAACAAGGTACTTGGATGTGGACAAAAACTATACATCAACAAGGGGTGGCATGAACATGGCATATTTTCTGCCCGCCTCACACTATCCTCTACTACACGCCTATGACCATCTTAAGGGAAAGCTCGAAAGGTTTTACACAATTCTACGCGATAGAAGAATTCGAATGCATGAAGCTTGTGTGTAAAGCATGCTAAGTTCTTTTGCGCTGGCAAAGAAAGTGACGAGATAATTGCCGTTGAAAGCCGCGATGATTATTAGGCTTTGCCTAGAAGCAATGAAGGAGTGCGAAGAAAGCGGGAGGTTGCGTCATTGTTTTTTATAGTTCTGATTTCAGCAGCTTTTGATATCAACCTGCCGTGCGTCACCCGGTGCTGCCAAACAACCATTCGCGGTTCTTCACCTTCAGTGTCTTCGTGTTTATTCCTCCGAGTGAATGTTAATCGCTGGAAGTGTATCGCCTCTCTAGATGACGTCATCATCAGGCTCCCTGGCAGCTGTTGTGGGCTACGGAGAAGCCTGAACGCCACTGCAGATTTACTCACCGATTACATCATCACTGTAAAGGCTTACACAAAGTGCGCGCTTCACCTGCAGCTTTCACACATTCGATCTCTTTAAACTTGTCGAATTGCAAAACCTCTTCAGTTGCCATTTAATGCCAAGTACGTTTTTCTAACGGCTGATTCGGTCAAATGGCCTGTGTGCGGTCAACGATTTTTGTGGAAATAAGGATGCAGTATTGTTCCAATAACGTACAAATTTTTATACTTAAAGTCTTTCGCTGCTAACAAACAGCGCCACATATCTGTCACTGACTGCGCGTACATTGAGGCCATATGAATGTTTTGATCAGGTATGCGGACGCGTTGGGGCTAAAGCTTGTTGCTGAACAGACCGGTATTATAGAGAACTTCAAAGCACTAATGCAGCCTGCACAATCCTACATTGCAAAAATACTGACTCCTTAGTCGAGGCAAATTTTCTTTACTTCATGTCTTTTTCAAGGTAAGGAAGGTGCGCCTATGAATACTGGATACGGTGTTGTAGCACGCGGGAAGATGCCACGCCAATAAGCACCAAGAAGAAGAAAGTAGGGGGCGAGCGCTAATTACTTAAGTTTCATTTCAAACGTTGCCCTAAAAAGAACTATTCTTCACGCCCAGCACTCTTCTGTAACGTCAGTAAGCGGCAGGAATAGTGTCTACATATCAGATGGCACATACCAAAATTATTAAAAGTGCTTGTTAAGAGTGCCTTGCTAAAAGTGCCTTGTTGATTCGGTGACAAAAAATTGAGGGCTACCTAACTTAAAAGCACTTTTCTCTGGGGTTTCAGAGAGCAAACGCTTAGGCCGGCTAGGTCGATCAATGATATTAAAGGTATATCTCGCGCAAGCTGTAATTTCTTTCAGCTGCCATCTTACCTTGATTCGCCGAGCTACTGAAATACAGGAGGTAGTACTGGAATAAATATTGAACAGAAAATCTTTAAAACTGAAAAGGAGCGTCAATTTTGAACTGCAGTTTCCTTAAAGGTCCTCATAATTCGTGGAAGTGGAGCCATAAGTAACATCCAGACTTATCTCTATACAACCAATCAGTTCTTCAAAATTACATAATTGATTCGAAATAACAAGCTGAAATTGTTCATAAATAAAAAGCAACATTAATAAACAATGAGTAAACACCTATGGTTAACGTAATCCTCGATAAACCAGCTTCAGAAAAAGAATTTCATGCATGAAAGGAGAAATTTGGCTACTTGAATGCGGTAAAACTTGTGTGATTGTCCAGCATTAAAAAGGGGGACAGAAAAACAAGGACAACACAGCCGCTGAACTTCATCCGAGCATTTATTGAAGAAAATAGGAAGTTCAGATATAGCTTATAAAGAGAAGAAACTCTATTTTGTTGAGAAAGCAGATTATCAGACGCCGTCGATCAGTAAAGCTTGGAACCATAAAACGCAAGCAAGCTTAACGCTGCCATACGTGTTTATCAGGTTTTTTCTGGCAGTCGGCTTTTTTTTCACAGACGCAGCGTCAAGGCAGGGATCACTCATGCTGTTAATGTCGGAAGCTTCGCAGATGTGACGTTGTTTATGTCACCGGGACATTTAAATAAAGATTGACTGCTGAAAGTGGGCGGTACATTGACACCGGCGACAGCGATCGGTCATTTGCTTTGTTCCAGCTGTATTCTGAAATGTCTTGCGATTCTCTTGAAGACAGTCGCTGAGTCATCGTCTGCTGAGTTCTATGTAGTTTTTGCCGCAGCTAAACGCTTTGCGTTGGGAAACGCCCCTCGTGGGTTCGACGAACCTTGTGGCATCTTTTTTGCGCCCATCACAAGACGGCAAAGAGACTCCCGAGAGGGCAAGGAAGAGAAAGGCCGAGTGAAGCGCTATGTGGCACCTGAAAGTGGATTAGAAACGTCCGCCTTAAAAAAAGAACCGCATCTGCCCAGCATCTTTTGTGGCCATAGTAAAGCGATTGAAAAGATATCCACACATGTGATGCATATCGCAAGTAAAGATGGTGAACTATGATAAGGGCAGATAATATATGAACTCTATGGCGAGCTTTCAAAATGTCTTGCAATATAAAATACTTGTCTGTCGCGGTGCAATATTAATAAGACAGGGCCAGACAAATAAAAAATATCTGGTTGTCGCCTTTCCCAACGATGCGGCATATTGGCGGGCAGTCTGCCGCCCTGAACAACCACTCAGCGGTTGCAGCGTCCTCGCCGCTAACCGCGGAGAGCTTGTGCTCGACTGGAATGAAAAGAGGGATGGCAAAGCATGTTCACTCCGACGCTATTTATTAGTGCGAAAGCATTTCGAGGCTACGTCGACGGTGTTGTGTCACCAAACCTTGTGCGTAAAACGTGTCCGCAGCAATTGTAACGTTCTCAGAAGATGGTTTATGGGAGTTAAACGTCCAAAAGCGACTCAGGCTATAAGGAGCGCCGTAGTGAAAGACTGAAGAAATTTTGACCACCTGAGGTTCTTTAACGTGCACTGAGATCGCACAGGACATGGGCCTCTAGAATTTCGCCTACATCGAAATTCGACCATCGCGGCTGGGATCGAACCCGCATCTTTCCGGTCAGCAGCCCCGAGTGCCATAACCACTGAGCCAACGCGGCCGCTCCATCTCAGAAGAGATAGCATCAAACGAATAGTTGTGATCGATAGAGGATGATGCGAGGATGCTGCTCAAAAAACATTCTGTCGATGGGACGGTTAGTTAATTATTTAGAGCCAAAAATGTCGAAACAACGTTGAAATAGCGCGGACGACGATATAGTGAGTGGACGGGAAGACAGCCGTGGACGGCTAAATAGCGGAAACATAGGCAAACGCATGAAAATGAAGTTTCAAATGAGTTTAAATGCATTTGGTTTTGGTTTTACGGGTGCTTAACGTCCCAAAGCGGCTCAGACTATGAGGGCGCCGTAGTGGAGGGGTCCGAAACTTTCGACCCCCTGGGGTTCTTTAAAGTGCACCGACATCGCACAGTACACGGGTCTCTAGAATTTCGCCCCCACCGAAATTCGACCGCGCTGCCGGCATTGAAATGTATTTGATGAGTGGTAATCAATCGAATAAAAAAGATTCATTGACGTAGATTAATTAGTTAATTAATTATTTAGTTAGTTAATTAATTAATGGAGAAAATCGAGCATGCTCTAAAGAGCGGAGGAAGCTTAAAAGCAGTGAAATTAAGGAAAGGAGCTACGTCCAAGCTGGAAGGGATCATTCGCAGAAGTGTCAAGCAGGCGCTGGGTTTGCCAATTCGGACCCCCACCGCAAAACTTTTAGAACTAGGTCTTCACAACACATTGGATGAAATTGTGGAAGGCGTGACAGTCTCGCAGTACGAAAGGCTGTCGGGAAGCGTTACAGGCAGGCAAATCCTCGCGAAACTAGGAATAAATTACGAGAGTCAGCGAGGTCCGAAAGTGGACATGCTTAAGAGCGTGCGCGATAGGCTGATGATCCCACCACTACCGAAAAACATGCATCCCGTCCACCACAAGGATCGCAGAGAGAAACGGGCTGAAGCCCTCGGCAAATGTTTCAAAAACTATCCGATAGAAGACGTGGCCTACGTGGACGCAGCTAATTGCGGGAGGGGGAGAATGGTGATAGCGGTAGCTAGCGCCGAGACATATCTCCGAGCCGGCGCTTCGATCACGACGGACAGTCCCGAAATTGCAGAAGAAGCCGCCATCGCTCTTGCAATAGTGGGCACGGATGCGTCAATGATAGTCAGTGACTCAAAGGTAGCAGTGATGAACATTGCCAAGGGGAGGGTCTCCCCTCTGACGAACGGAATCCTGCGGACTGCAAGGGACGACCGCAAAATTCGCATAGTCTGGACACCTGCACACGCATCCCTGGCTGGAAATGAAGCAGCTCACGAACTGGCTCGAGGTCTTGCTTTCCGAGCCAGTGGCCATACCGAGGGCTTCGCAGACAGGGATCGTCTTGTAGGTTACAGAGAAATCACACAACATTATAGGCTCAATCGAACAAAGTACCCTGCTGCTGATAAATCATTGACAAAGAGTCAGGCCACCTCTTGGCGCCGTCTCCAAACTTATACGTTTCCGAACCCGGTTATGTGTAGTCGTTATTATCCGGGACAATATTCAAACGAGTGTAAGCAATGTAAGGCCAAAGCGGATCTCAACCATATTCTCTGGAAATGCCCTTTTGCCCCCCTGGAGGGACAAAAAATAAAGTCACTTGAACAATGGGAGGCTCTCCTACTCAGCTCCGATCCGGAGACTCAAACAAAAGTCGTCCAACTGGCCGAAGACGCCGCCAGGAGCCAAGACCTTCTGGCCGTCGTTTCGGCGGGGGGCCTATATGCCCTTCAGACTGTTGGCAATAAACGTTTTACAATCCAAAATTAAAAGCAGTGAAGAGAAAACTAGGCATAGGTAAAAACCAGGTCTATGCAAATAAGAGACAAAGGTGGCAATGGCATTAGCAATATGTATAGATAATTAAAGTAGCCGAAAAGTTCTATACAAATCTATGCAGTAGCGATTGTAATCAGAATGCTACTGAGAGACGCAGTAGAGCACAGCAATCGGACATCTCGCCAGTAACGAAGAAGGAAGTAAAGAAAGCCTTCGGAACAATGCAAAACGGGAAAGCAGCTGGTGAGGATCAGATAACAGCAGATGTGTTCAAGGCTGGAGGAGAGATTGTAACTAGCCACCCTGTATAAGCAATGCCTTGTGACCTCGAGTGTAACTAGAGCTTGGAAAAACGCCAACATTATATTAATTCATAGGAAAGGAGACGTCAAGGACTTGAAGAATTACATACGAATCAGCTTACTGTCTGTTGCCTACAAGGTATTTACTAAGGTAATCGATAATACGGTCAGGGCAACCTTAGACTTCAATCAACCTTAGACTAATAAGGCAGGCTTTCGTTAAAGATGCTCAACAATAGACCATATTCACGATATCAGTCGGGTGATAGAGAAATGCACAGAATATGCCCAACCCCTATATATAGCCTTCATTGATTACGCGAAATCTTTTGACTCGGTTGAAACCCCAGCTGTCATGCAGGCATTGCGGAATCAGGATGTAGAAGAGTGTTATGTGAAAATATTGGAAGACATTTATAACGACTGCACAGCTACCATAGTTCTCCATAAATGCAGCAATAAAACTGCAATAAAGTCAGGCAGGGAGACACGATCTCGCCAATGATATTCACCGCCTGTTCACAGGACGTATTCCGGGACCTTAAATGGGAGCGGTTGGGGAAAAGAGGTAAGGGAGAATACCTAAGTAATATGCGATTCGCTGATGACATTGTCTTGCTGAGTCAGTCAGGACATGAACTGCAAAGCATGATCGATGAGTTAGACAGGCAAAGCAGAGCAGTAGGGCTAAAAATTAACATGCAGAAAGCCAAAGTAATATTCAACAATCTAGCAAGAGAACCGCCGTTCGCAATTGGTGGCGAGGTACTGCAAGTAGTATGGGAATACGTGTACTTGGGGCAGGTAGGAAACCGCTTATCCGAATTGTGAGAGGGAAGTAACAAGAAGAATAAGAATGGGGAATAGGGTGGAGGTCATATGCAGGTTCTCTCAGATCATGAATGGCAGTTTACCAATGTCCCTCAAGAGAAAAGTGTACAGCAGCTGTATCTTACCGGTACTCACCTACAGGGCACAAACGTGGAGGCTAACAAAGAGGTCTCAGCTTAAGCTAAGTACAACGCTGCAAGCTATCGAAAGAAAAATTATGGGTGTAACGTTAAGAGATCGGAATCGGGCGGAGGGGGTGAAGGAAGAAACTCGGGTTACTGATATCCTAATCGGCATCAAGAGGAAGAAATGGGCTTTGGCAGGGCACATAATGCGAAGGCAAGATAACCGCTGGTCGTTAAGGGTAACGGAGTGGATTCCAAGAGAAGGCAAGCGTTGCAGGGGACAGCAGAAAGCTAGGTGTGCTGATGAGATTGGGAAGTTTGCGGAGATACGATAGCCGCAGCCGGCTAGGGACGAGGGACAGGGTTAATTGGAGAGACATGGGAAGACATTTGCCCTGTGGTGAGCGTAGTCGGGATGACGATAATGATGATGATGGATTAGTTAATTTTTGTCAGCAAAAACCATTGGACGGTTCAATAGGCTGGACGGGGATATAGTAAGTGGACGGGAAAGCAACCACGGCACAAAATATGAAAAACCAAAATGGTTGAATTAGAGAAAACGAGGTATAATCAATCAAATCTTTATTTCAGTTTGTACACGTAAACTGGGGATGGTGAGAAAAAAGCAGTGAATGATACACCGCTTGACGGGCCTCACCATCCTTACAAGTCGGCAGTTGGCACGAGGCAAAAAGAGAGAAAAAAAAACACTGTTGAAAAGTGGATACAAGTGCGCTTATGAAGAGCAATGTATTATAGGAAACATATATCTAGCAATTCGCAGTAATAATTATAATAAAAGACAGTGAGGTTATTACACAGAGTGGTATAGTACACCCAGACGCTTCGCATCACTGTAGCACATATTGCTGAATAAAGCTTTTGCGGATGGCAGACAAAGACAAAATATTCACTTGGTCACTCAATGAGGTATTGAGGAACTTTGGCACAATATACCTTAACATACAGAATCCATAGTTAGTTCTGCATTTTGGTAGTACAAACCTACATTGCAATCGGATGTCGTACGATGATTGGCGATACGTCATTGGCAGAGTCATTAAACCGATCTTAAATTAAAGCATAAGATAATTACGCTAATTCAGCAGTTAAATTAATTAACAAACAAAACAATTTCACGACAAACAATTTTTCACGACAAATTGTTTTGTCGTGAAAGGCGACGAGAGAGCGCTTTGCTGCCTGGAACCAGAGGTCCAGCGGTATGGCGATGGATCTTCACGTGCGCCTGACGCGGGAGGCGACAACAGCATGCGACCCCAACCGCTCGCGGCGCTGGCCGGACCCTGAAGAGACTCTCCATGGCTCCGTGGAGTTCCATGTACCCTTCGAGGTGGCGCTACCGTCTCTGCTTCCGCTTCCCAACGAAGGTCCTGTGCAGATACGCTGTTCTTCCCAATGCATGACAGTGATGATGATCGGCTACGTTGATACGGAGAGGGAAACTTTTCCTCAACGAATGGTAAATAGCTGTAGTGGACGGGTGGCGAACAACAGAGGCGAAATAGAGATATCTAAAAGGGAATAAAGCTGCTTATGTATTTCCTACTTTAAGATATTTTCAATGCAAGGACGATGTGAAACTATGATGGCAACCAAAACGACTGCTATAGTCGGGAGGCTGTGATGTTCTGTCAAGTGATGTTCTGAGCCATCCACATTTTTAGCAATGTATGGTACAAATAAAAGGCTCTTTATTTTATTTTTCGCTGACATGACAGATAATTTACGTCTTCTAATCCGCCTGCTCTGGCTTTCAGATCGTGTTCCTCAGGTCTTCGGGATAAATGTCTGAAGTTGGTAAACACTTTTATTACTTGAGAGTAATTTGAGTACGCTGGAAAGTATTTAAATTCTTCTAAAGCATGATTAAAAATAAATTGTGAAATAACTGTTTGAGCTGTAAGGCGAGGTTTATGACCTATGGTGGTTGTTGGAAAATGGAGCGATGGCTGTCTTGTTTGGCTAGAACAAACATGGGGTCTGTTGTGTGAGCAACGAGCAACGCTGGTGTTCTTCGTCTGTCTCGTTGTTGTGACCTAATTTCTTCACTACAATCTTGCCCCTAAAGAAAGCAGGGAGCCGTCTTGAGGACTCGAGGAGATGACATAATATCCGGATCATAGTATGAGTTCAGGTGACAGACATGGATGACCTAAAGTCCACGGCGGAGAACACTGGAGGCCGCCAAAGGTTCGATGGCGCAGTTGGCACAGTACGTATGCTGTAGCCCATGTAGGGCCCTTTGTACAAGGGCAGGAGCTTGTTGGAGAGGTCTACAGGAATATACGGTGCCCATATCTATACTTAAGCACCGGGAAGAAAGCTACGGGTAGAGTTACTGTGGTCGTTACTGCCTTTCTGCTGTCAGTGAGAGAACAGTGAGAGAACAGGCCAGCTGGCGGTATCGGCTTGCGAAACTAAAATGTTCTTTGATACACCTGGGTGTCCAAGCCAATGATGTTGAGTGTAGGTGAAAATTCCCGACCTTAGAAGTAAATGTAATGAGAGAGAAAACTTTAATTAGAATAGACTAATTCGCAAGAGCCGACTGGTCGCCTTCTGCGAATTAATCTTCTTCGGCACAGTGGCAAAGTAGATATTCTACAATATGCTAAAAAATATCTGAGTAGCACATGCACCATCACCTCTAATTTGGCTCCAATTTTTCTTCGCGAGTCGTCATGCCTGCGGTTCATGAGGCCTCGGTTCGCCAGACTGGATTTTGGTGCCTTCCATTCGAGCGGTCATTTACTACGGCGAAGATGGAGCATGCAGATGCTATATGCAGCTAGATTATTATTAATGGTGCACGCTTTTGAGCGCGAAAAACCTGCTGTCACAAAAATTCTCAGACATTTGGAAAGCCCGCAAGGCGCGCGCACCGTAGACGATTCGAGAACGTTGCAGAAAGGATCCCCGATTGCCGACAGAAGCGCGTAACCTTGTATTTGTTGAGTGGTGCCCTCTCCATTTCGCTGCCGCGGCGACATCGGTTCAGAAAGAAGTGATCCGACGTTTCTGGAAGCCTCTCCTCAGGCATGACCAATGGCGATGCGCACACGGCAGGATAGTGAGAGAGGTAATTTTATTGTAAACGGTACGCTTGTGTGCCTATAAACTAGCTATTATTGGTTAGTTGGTATAGCATTTTAGCAATGCTAGCGTTAACTTTGACGGAACGACACAGTTAGCGCTTCCATTGCAAAAACGTATGTGCGCGCCTCTTTTGGCGCGAAGAAACACAAAGCCGCGCAGCGACCTATATACGAAAGGCGTTTAGCTCCAGCGGTCAGCCCGTGCCTAGTTCAAGCTTCGGAGACACGCTCCCGCACGATTCCCGGGTCGACACCACTTGCCCAGCCACGGACTAGAGACGCAGCGCGCGCCAGTCTTCTGGACGGCCCTTTCGTGATCCTCCGCACTGTCGGAGTTCCCGGTGACCAAACTGTGATCTGTTTTGTTTGCCTCTCTTCTGTGTTAGGTGAGACTTCTTTCTCATATTGTAGCCTCTCTCTAGTGTTATTTTACATGTGTTGCATCGTTTTGTAAATCACATTGTATGTGTTCTTACGAGAGATTAGAAAATCCTCTGTATCATCTTTTTGCTGCATAATTTGTTCTGTTTGTGAACCTTTGACTCCGACCCAGTCTCCGGCTTGCGACCAGTGAAAGCTGGACACCAAACGACCACCTTTTTTTTTTTTCATTTGGTAGGTTTTTGGCTGAGCTTGCCATGCTAAGTCAAGGGCACCTCCTCTGAGACTGAGACCGCAACCAGCACACACTCTAAGAGTGTCTGGGCGCGAACGCAAGAAGTGTACATTGGAGAGACAAGCTAATGTCTTTTCAAGTTTATGTGTGCATTGCCTGCCGGTAGCGATAGCAGGCAGGCCCCAAACTCCACTTGGATGAAAGTACCCTTACTCTTTACCGCTTGCAACCCACAGGACGTAATTCACGCGCGGAGAAATCGCAACGATCACAGCGCAGTCAGTCACAAGGGTCTTCTGTGATCATACTTACTGCGTAGTTTGCCAAGGACGTGATAATCACCAGCACAGCTCGAATTTTAATGAGTGTCGTCGTCACCGACTTAAGCATGCGTGAGAAAATCCTCAAACAAAGAAACTGTAATGGATGATCTTCCTTATGTGGGCTTCAAATACTTCGTTAAAAAATTAACTGCACACGAACTGGGTATATTAAATCTTAATCCCTGTATATAAAATATTTTCTAGAAACACTTATTCATGTATTGGTTCAGTTTGACCTGGAAACTCTGTAAATGAACCTTCGTCATCTTCATGCGGGAGGTGCTGTATTATGCTGTCTTTCTGAGTTGCCCTCTTCTTTCCAGGTTGTAGGTTTCGGCATTTTGCGCATTGTCTTCTTATTTGTTTTGTTTTTTTCTTTGTTTTCTGCATAACCCCACCCCTGCATGTAATACCTTCGAGCCCTGAGTGTACCCAAATAAACACATCAATGAAGCACTGATTATAACTATAAGCTGAAGCCCTCTTTACGGCTTGCTCACAAAGTAGAAGCAAAGAAAAGCATATTCATTTCTTTGTTTTAACGCCATCGAAACGAAGCAGGCACTGAATGACGCCTTTACTGTGATCAGTCTGTGTGCTTTAAGGACTTGCAAGTTACAGCTGTTCACTTTAATAGAAGCTCGCAGAGGAATATTATAACTAGTAAATATTAATCAGCAGGAGGTAAAGATGCGTGAAAATGCAGATAAAACGCGCAGCCGACCTTCTTCATGCACATGTAATCACACCTCCTCTCCCTATCCCCGTTTTATTGTGCCCCTAACTCCCGACGGGTCGCCTAGTAAGGTGGCATGCATACTGCCGAGTAGTTGGCCGCTGTTTGGCCGGAAGATAGCCGGTGATCTATAGTGCTTCGCCAGTTGGCTGTGTGGCTTGCTCGCATTAGCTGTTGCATTCATTGCTGCGCTCAAATCACGCCGAAGCATAAGTCTGAATAAAGCAGACATTCGAATAAACAAGGTTCCCCTCTATCTTTTTCTGCTTAAACAATTAGTCATTATCACTATTTTTTACCTTGTAGTGACTTTCATTTATGTTCACAATACTTTTAACAGGGAAGGTGGGAGCAGAGCAATAAAAGGTTATCTGTGTAGAGAGCATTTGAGGGGCGCGAATGTCACCATGCACGCTGTGAAGAAGCAGCTTGACTCCAAAGGCACACAGTAGTGCCGCCGCTGCAGTATCCATCTTCGGCGTCCCTCCACCTATAGTCCGTTCGCTGTTCTATCCCCCCACAGCGATTCATTAAAAGAATAATTCTACCTCATAAAGTCTTTTTTTCGTTGCTCTGTATAACTTAAAGCAGTCTTATTTTCCTCTATTTTCGGGCAGTCCGCTACTGGCATTAATTCTGCCGATATATTTAGACCACATGAAGAGCCGCGCCCAGAAATTTTGGACCAGTATATTCTTCCAATGAGAGGTATGGTGCAATCGTAAGGTTGGGCTATATCAATTAATATAACCGCAGATCCTTCCTCAGGATGCCTCTAGTTTCCAGCCTTTGTTGTCGAAATTCCACCCCATTGGTTTTAATGCTAGTCTTAACCACTCGGTGCTAGCGTACGACAAATTTTAAAAGAAAGGTTTTGCTGCACACCGGGATATTACAGCATTTGCATTTATCTTTTCATACCAGCATCTTGCAATACAGTTGTCTCATAATTAACAGTGATGCCCGAGAAAGCTGGGCTTCTATGTGCTTATCAGTCCATGGCAAAAACCCTATGTGCTAAAAATTAACCCAGAGCTCTCCATTAACCCGCCTCCTTTTTTTTCTCCCTGCTTTCGATTTCTCATCCACGCCTTCTCTCACCACCCGGTTTCGGAGCCGACCAAGAGTGCGACCTTTTCAGCGTATTTCCTTTTCCCCTAAAATATTTGCATTTAGCCCTTTTTGACGAATAAAACAATGCCGACAAACATTACCTTGCGGCTAAGAAAAGAAAAAAACCTTTGTTTTCAATTCGGTTTTTATCCAAGTTTGCTCAGTCTCTAATTTTGCGCGCCTAAATAACTAAATAAATGCTTAAGGCGCTGGAAACAGACAAAGAGGAGGCGGGGCTCATCACGAGGCGCACGCGTGCGCTGCCACGTTCACGGCAGCCGATGGAACTGATCTCCCGAGAACGACAAGCTCGCCTCGACCTGAGAACCAGCGAGCGGTTCGACTGCAACGCCCTTATTGGCCACGGGCTCTTCCAGAGATGCTTGGCCGCCTTCACGGTTCTCGTGGGGTTCGTTCTGCACTGCCACAACCAGACATTCAAGCTGATCGCGGAGGACGTCGACCACTGGTGCCGACAGCCAGACGGTGCCAACATGTCCGCCGACGCCTGGAAGGAGCTGGCCATCCCTCTGGAACCCGACGGCCGGTTCAGTCACTGCTTCGCCTACAGAGAACCGGGAGACCCCAACAGCACAGACAAGGTGAGACTCGTAATCGCATGACGTGGCGGTTGCGCCTATTCCGCATGGGCTGAGTCAAGCATCAAGCTTCTTCGTCGAGGGAAGATAAATTTCAAGACAGCGTAAGGGCCTAATTTGAAACTTAAGGAGACAACGTTGCGGGCCTTGTTTTTTTTTTTTCGCAGCGATACTTCTCACAACAGCACAATGCGGAACGCAGAGAGGGGATTTTTTAAAATTAATTTCGCTCTCTTATACGTTCTATGTTTCCGTTGTTGTCGGCCATTAGCTTAAGGTTTGCGATATCGCACATTTTTATATAAGGGCGTCACTGTCAGCCCAATGTGCTATACGGCAAGACGAAACTGCCAAGTCTTACAATCGAAGCTTGCAGCATGGATCGGGCTTAAACGGGAGTTTTTTCAAAAAGCCAGTTCTCCCCATTTATGAATGCGCGAGATATCTAAATACAAACATTGGTGCTGCAGATTTTACTGGTGTTTACTACGGTCTGCATTCACTCACTCTGATTTAATTTTACTGCAGGGAGACGTACGGACGCTATCAGAAGTGTCATTGCGAATATCTGCACAGAAATAGCACCTTTTTGTTGCTCACTGTCAGCGACTGAGCTGAAACATGGCGAACTGAAAGCCTATCTTGCTGTAAGCATCTTTATACCAGCACACAGGGCTGGTGTGTCATGTACAGGCTTATTCACAATTAGAGGGAAACCGGAAGTGCGTGACCTGTGCGCTTCGCGAAGCACTGCCGCCGAGAGGTTGGTATGAGGAGCAAAAGCGCATGCCCAATATGCGCGGCTGGCTTCTCTTTCAGCGCATGCCTGTGCCGCTCATTCTCGCGAACTGTCGGCGGCAGCGCTTCCAGAAGAGCACAGGTCACGCGCTTTCGATTTCCTTCTAAATGGGAAACAGCCACTATCTGAGATGACACCGACGATTCAGAAACGACCTGTGTGCTGGTTGTTCGTTTTATTACACACTTTCCAGCATAAGTGCTGCACATCCCTGCCCTTCAGCCTTGCTCATATTCTGCTGCCTCGGTCCAACGTTCAGATATCACCAACGTGCATTTTCTTCTCAGAAGAGATGAGGCTTGGGCATGTTGGTAAGACATACTTAAGGGTAAGGGTAAGACATACTTAAGGGAAAGTGAGCGCTGGTCTGTGTCTCCTCGCTTGTCCTGTCTTCTCGTGTGCGCTATTATTTTCCCTTATGCATTTGCTTACTTCCGCTTAAATCACAGTTACCAGCGCAACAGTAAGATGCTCCAAATACATGGTGCAAAGGTGAATTATAAAATTATTGTCTTTCGCCCGTCACGGTTCTTCACTATTCCTAACCATAATGTGACCTTCGAAAATGTACCGTTAACGACAACCTTTAATGCTAACTTATGAATTTAGCTCGGCTTTATTTCAAGAGGGGCTTCTGCACGTTAGCGCTCCCCGTCCGTCTTGGTTAGAGTAACTTTCTATTCAATCTTTTTCGACCGGTTTTGGATTGGACATCCACTGTGCTCCCAATAATTCTCGTTGTGTTCGCCTCGGCATACTTAATGTCAGGCGACCGGAAGTGGAGAGGCAAAGTTGATTACTTGGTTCGTTTACTGCTCACATGATACGTAGTGGAAAAATGAATTATTCGAGCAGCCATTGTGTTCCCCGCACTGACTGTCCGGTTATGACAGATTATGTCTTAGAGCTGACAACAGTGCTGAGCGCTATTACTTGTTAAAAAAGTACGTTTGCACTCAGCCCATGCTCAGCAACTAGACGCTCCTTACCTCTGGAGTCCCTTACTTCAAACTACACGTGCTACGTAATCGTGCTACGTAAGCTACGTAATCTAGTACTACACGTGCTACGTAAGCTACGTAATCGGTCCAGCCATTTTGCTTTTCTAGCTTTTTCTTTTGTGCTTGTCATTAGCCTCATTTTATGTGATGGCGTCTGAGCTCCATGTCACTGCACCCATTGCCGATGTACGTGCAGACATCACCATTCGTTGTAGTGCGCAATCTTGGTAAAACGGGCTCCTTGTGGTCGCCTTCGAAACACCTGCGCCCAAGTACCTCGGGAAATAGGTCACCTTAAAAGGCGTGATTTCATCTACCCTTGCCCTGTCACTCGATAAAACGTACTCGTAAATTCAGCCTTTGACGTATGATTCTTGATGACAGTGTTTTTTTTTTTCCAGAACGCGAAAATCCTGTGATCACCTTCAACCACTGCATTTATCAGCTTGCCCTCTCTATTGCTCCGTTACGAAAAAAATAATTACAATTAACTAAAATTAACTAAAATTTTTACGCGCCTTATTTCAAACCCAGCACTCAGGCACAGCTTAGCAAAGGGCTCCTCATCACAGCGACCAGATGTGGTTTTTTGTACCGGCTAAAATCTTAGCACACAATTCTGTATTTCTTTTTCAATGAAATCCAGCCGCCATGACAGGGCTACGCTACGGCATCTCAATCTGCGTTCAGCAGAACGCCACCCTAGCTACTGTGCCACCTTAAGCCAAAGTTAAAAGGTTTTTAACTTCTCAGAGTACCAAGGGAGTAATATTAGCGTTACTTGATGCAAATGTTTAAATAGCAGGATGGCCATGCATGAAAGCCTAAGTAGAAGCTTTCAGAGGAAACATATGCACTTTTCCCCTTGCACTCCTTTGTCAGGAAAACATTCCTGTGCAAAAGACTCGCAATGGTACTCTGAGCACCCCGCAATATGGATGCGCGTGAAATTTCTTGGCGTCTTAAGTACGGTGAAATCGAAGTGGAATAGTGCTACGAACGTCTCTGGTTGGCGTTTCCGCTTGTCCTATGTTGAGGCAAAAGCCTTTCTTGTCCCATTGAGCGAAAACCCTTCTGCGTGAAGCCGCCGCGGTGGCTCAGTGGTTATGGTGCACGGCTGCTGACCCGAGAGACACGGGTTCGATCCCGGCCGCGACAGTTGAATTTCGAGAATTTCGATGGAGGCCCGCGGCGGCTGAATTTCTTGAAGGCGAAATTCTAGAGGCCCGTGTGCTGCGCGATGTCAGTGCATGTTAAAGAACCCCAGGTGGTCGAAATTTCCGGAGCCCTTCACTACGGCGTCTCTCATAGCCTGAGTCGCTTTGGGACGTTAAATCCCATAAACAAACATACAAACAAACCTCCTGTGGGAATTCTTGCGTGCGTGCGCGCAAGCGCGTTTGTTTGTGTGTGTTGAATGAACGATTGGTCGCGTGAGGCTGCTCGGGAAGAGCAATCAGGGTCGCACAAGTCCCACCGGGGGCAGAACCTGACATTCCAGGGCACTGGCAGATTACGGTTAAATTAATTATTGGTCGCGTGAAGTTGCTCGGGAAGAGCAGCCTGGGTCACACAAGTCCCACCAATGACAGCGCCTGCTATCCCAGGGCAATAGCACACCGCTTTATCTCTGCACCACTGCTCCAGGTGCAGAGATAAGGACTCCCATGGATCTATGACCAATTCTGCATATGTGGGCATAGCCCCGGTAGCTATCGCGACATACCCTTAAGGTGTCAAACCCACAAACATGTTTTTCGCTTGGACAACACAATGTTAGACATTAATACATGTCTATTTATCGCTGTGGGCTTCCGATGATTATCCTTTTCTTTGTGGGCTATTTCTGAAAGTGATAACAACGTTTTTGCTTCATAAGAGCTTGTTTCTTTGTTTTGTTTTTTTGAGGATATAGAGAAAAGTAATTACAGTTCCTTACCGAATACGCCTCTCTGACCTGACGTGTAGCCTTCACGCCTGCACCGTTGCGAGATTGGCGGGCTCTCATGCTGGGGCCATAGTCTGCACCTAGCATAGAGTATTGTAAGCGGCCACTGATTCCATCTAGCATAGAGTACTGGTTTGTCGGAAGTGGCTCCATGTTGTGAGCCTTCGCTGCGACCATCCGTAAACGTCTTTAATTGATCGGTAGCAGCGCTTCTACGCTAGAGCTGACTTGCAGGCTAATACTTCGTTAGCATTCATACCGCAACAGCGCTGAAAACAGAAACAAAACACGAGGCAGGACAAGCACAGCGTGTTTGCTTTGCCTCAATGTTTGTCTCCGTTTTTCGCTCTTTTGCAGTGTACAATTCTGACCCCTCACCTAGCTTTTTGTCCACCGCAGCTCGGTTAGCAATATGGGTTTTAAAGGCGGTGAAATCTAATGCGATTTCTTTCGTGAGCTTCACTTGGCACTTGGGTGCTAAATAAGTGTATAAAAGAGGCAATGAAAAAAAATTGCGAAATAAGCTGATGCAGCCGTTTAGTTGTTAATGTGCGCCATAGGTAGAGTACCAATCAAAAATCTAGCTTGTTAAAGCCCCCTGTGAACTTGTTGTACCCGACTCGCTTTCAATATCTATTGAGCTTCTGCAGCTTTACTTTACATTCCAACTGTACCAGCCGCAGCGTCGTATAAATCATGTTGACGATAACATTACCAAAACAGTCTCTATTCTCAGAAATCCTCGCGTAAGAACTTATCACGAAGGCCCATGATTCGCTATGATAGGGCGACTAATTACTAATTACTGATTAATGACTAAGTAATAATTGACTGCTAATTAATAACGCTTAAGCTTCGCCTTTAGGAGTGGAACGCGACAGCGTGTTGTAGCGTGTTGTAGTTTCATCACTGAAGAAATCAACGTCATAAATATCTCCACTAGCGATTGAGAGGAACAACGATTCAGAGTTCAACTCTTTTAAGTTCCTCATTTATAATACACATTCTTGAAGACCGACACTAATAAAGCCTTAAAATAAGATACTAGCTCACAAAACCCGTACTCCGGCAAAACGAAACAACACTCGGAAATTCGGGGCATTAGAGCTCGATGTCCACATTTGTAGACGCGAAACTGAAATCCACCGCAGCACTTTTTCTTTCTCTGTGACAGTGAAAATTGGAGCTTCATTTACACATTTTCTTGACAACACATTCCGCGCTTTAATCTGAGTCATAAACGGCCGATTGGAAACAGAGCGTGTGAAAATGAAAGGCACTTTTTTGCACTGCGAATAAATGCACTGCCAAAAGATAATTTTTTCAAATAATTTCGGTGTTCCTGCAAGAGATGGCACCAGAGACATGACATGTTTGTTTATTTAGTGGGGTTTAACGTCCCAAAGCGACTCAGGCATAGAGGGACGCCATATTGAAGGGCTCCGGAAATTTCGACAACCTGGGGTTCTTTAAAGTGCACTGATATCGCACAGTACACTAGCCTCTAGAATTTCCCCTCCATCGAAATTCGACCGTCGCGGCCGAGATCGAATTCCCCGCGTCTTTCGGGTCAGCAGCCGAGCGCCATAACCACTGAGCCACCGCGGCGGCACAGACATGACAGGCAGGGTCTAAACGTTTAGGCAGCGCAGCTCAATGCCGGAAGTTTATCTTATATGCGAGTATATAATTACGTTTATCTCCCGCCCACATATGTGGACACCGTACCTAAAAGCGCTATGCAAAGCAAAGCAAATATGACGGACAATTTATCATGGTTAAGCCAAATGCGTTAGATGCACTAGGTAGGACCTCGCTTTTCGCTTCGCTTTCGGTGTTTCGGTTCACTGGTAGGGACAATTAAGCTCAACCTTAAGGGTATATCGCATTAGCGATATGTTGTGGGTCCCTTCAAGTCCTTGTTTTTGAGTGCGCAGTATACTTTGAAGCGATAATGGGCTCATGCGCATATATGCGGAATTGTTCATTCTTATCTTTGTATCACTATAACCCTGCAAGTCCCCACACCACTCCTGGCGCCACGCTACAGCGGTTAAGTGATGCGCCACTACCATGCGAAGGCAGGTGTTGCCACCGGTAGGGATTGTGGGAACCATGTCGGTCTTCCCAAGCAACCTCTCGCGACCAATCATTAATTGAACTCCCACCTGGCATGGTAGGCAGTTCGCTCACAATCCGTCAGGCAGGTCACGATGACGTCACAAGGTCGCGTAACTGAAGTTGCCCACCTGCCGCTTATTCCACGTTACCCACAACCCTGTGGCCAGGCAGCGATACCTTACAGGGAAAGGCTGAGCGGCTGAGTACGAGCTCTAGTGCTAACACACGAAATTTCAATAATTATCGACCTCTCTCTGCCCGCTGAAAGAGTGCACATTGATTTATACTCTCTGCATAAGGACGCACTCCACTCATTAGGCATTTTAGAGAGACTAAAGCAACGGCCCACTCTTTGAGAAAATTCCAGATCGTAGAACCTACGGGTGCACAACATGAATGGCGTCCACGTAAAAGCTTCGATGTAAATCATTTCTCCTTAATGAAATTTCTGCTTAAGATGTAAAATTGCCATAAATCAAACCAATTTATTTCCAGTGCGCACACTGGCATAGACACAGCGCCGGCACTTAAATATGGAGGCGGCGCGTGTAGAAGATAAGCTGACTAAATGCGAAAAAACTGGCAGCTTGCTTTATTTTATCCGCAACAAGCATTCTTCTTCAATTCTAGGTTCCCTGAAAAGCCCCAATCTGTCGCGTCCCTGATTCAACGCGCTCCCTATTCGTACACAAACACAAACACGATTCGTACACAAACACAAAGCGACATTGATATCCTCTACCCTCTGACATCTCGCCACTCTCTTCACTTTTGTTCTGCGTTCTCATCGCGACGACTGCACTCAAAGAACAAGATACGTAACGACGCCGTTGCAAGGCCAGTAGTTTGGAGAAAATAGAAATAAAGGGCTATAATACACGGAACCTTCAATGCCTTCTAAACTCTTATGCTGCCCTGCTGACTACCCTGATTAGCGAAAAGCGAACTGCAGATAGCCCTGTAGTTTCGAATTCTGCCGCAATGTACGCTTCGGTGGTTAACGGAGTAAGGTCATTAACGGGAAGCATCCATGCTCTCGCTTCCTGACGCTCATCTGGCAACGCCACCGCCCCACCCCAGCATGCGAGCCGGCTAAATGATGCACTGTTTTTATTTTCTTTGCCGTAAAAGATTAGCAAATGCTTTTGCAATTTTTTGCACGCAGATAATCATGCATTCTGCGCACCAGCATAGTTCGCGCACAACCCACGATGTAGCCCCGCAATTTCAATGCGCATTTCAAGGTCACGTAAAAAAGATGTCAAACATTCCAAAAATGAGTGCATGAACGCCTAACCGAAAGTTTTGATGATAATAACACTTTGTAGGTTCATAGATCGATTTAGTTCTTCGCCCGACTGTAACGCGTAACAAGTTTCAAGGCTATAGTTTCAGCGAAAAAAGTGCGTGATATAATCAGGTAAATACGGCGTACATGCAAAATTTTTCTATTTCAATGCAGTTTTTTGCGTTTTGTTGTCAGTTTTCATCAATAAAATTCTTCAAGCATTCTACGTCCTAGTTTTCGTTCCGAAGAAGAAAGAAAATCAGACACTTTCTTTGAGAGTTCTGTTCTCATTCATGGCCCATCACGCGCGTGCAGGTACAGTGCAAAGAATGGGACTACGACCCTCTAAAGGTGGACACCACCCTTGTGAGCCGCTGGGACCTGGTGTGCTTTCGTCGACCTCTGGCCGCCTTGGCGGGCGCAGTCTACAACGCCGGAGCTCTAGTTGCCATGTTCTTGGTTGCGTACACGAGCCAAAAGTTTGGGCGGAAGGTAGTTATACTCGGTTCTGGAGGTCTCCTGGTCGCCACAACGGTAGGCATCACTTTCGCAGACACTTACGCCATGTACGTCACTATGCGGTTCATCACATCCGGCTGCGCCGCGAGCATATTCGCCGTCTCCAACATCCTCTTGTTCGAAGTGTCACCGGACGACCGCCGGCTGCTGCACTCGATGCTAGTGGTAATTCTCGGAATCGCCCTCTCCGAATGTTGGTCCAACACGCTGAAACAAATGGATCTGTCCTGGCGATTCCGACAGGCCGCCATGCTAGCGCCGACGGGTCTCATCACGAGCGCCTTCTTTTTCGTCGAAGAGTCACCCCGCTGGTTGATCTCTAAGGGAAACCTGAGGGCCGCAGAAGCCGCCGTGATGAAAGCTGCTAAAGCTAACGGCTACCCCTTGTCCAACGCTGCAATCATGCTTGAGAAGATCAGGGTCGAGATGATGAAGAAAAGTCAAGGCATGAGTTCGAGCGTGATGTCCACACAAGATGAACTCGACATTCGACGCCGTGCAGTTGTCATGAGTGGATCCTACTTCTCAGTGACGTTCGCATTCTTCACCATGGTAGAGTCGTCAGTTTCAGATCGCCGGATTTGGGTTAGTTGGTGCACATTAACCCTCTGCGGGCTGAGCTGCTTCGTTTTGTCTGGCGCCATCAACCGGTTCACACGACTGCAGCTCATCACCATCCCGTTTCTTGCTCTTGGTTGGCTGGGAATCCTCTTGAGCATCGCCGTAGGCGTCAAGGAGCAGTCCGGAGTAGTTGTCGGGTTTGGCCACATCCTCGCCGACACTATGACACACGTTGCGCTAGCGATCAACTTCGCCCTGATATTGGAACTTTTTCCGACTCCCCTGCGCAGTTCAGCGGTGTGTTGGACATTCGCCTGTGGTCGAGCGGGTGCCGTGCTCGCGTCCTTAATGTCCATCCTCCGAGACATCGGCCGCGTGAACATCCTTCTGATGACTACGACGGCGCTTGTATTTGCATCGGCTGTAGCCTTTCGCTGCCTACCTAATATGTCCGAGGTGCCGACACCCACCAGATCAGACACAACTAAGAGTCCTTCCTCACCTGGATCGCGCCAGTCAAAACCTGCTCTTGAACACATGAAGAATACCTTGCAAGCAGCGGAATACCGGAAGAAGAGAAGGAAGCCCCGCAAGCACGCCAAAGCATCTGCAAGCCTTGTAAGTCCTGGGAGCATTACAAGCTCTCCGGGCCTTAGTAGCCCTGGAAGCCCCGCGTCTCCTGCGAGCCCCCCGTCTCCTGCGAGCCCCGCGTCTTCTGCGAGCCCCGCGTCTCCTGCGAGCTCCGCGTCTCCTGCGACCCCTACGACTCCCAGAAGCCCTGCAAGCTCCGTCACTCCGTCTCCCGAGAGTCCTAAAGACAGTGCAAGTCCTACCAGCCAAACAGGTCCGGCCATTCCTAAGGATGCTGAGTGACCTCGAAAGGGCGGCGTGCGACGACGTTGCTTATGGATCGTTTAGAGCACTTCAAATGACAAATTTCTTATTTGTGTAGATTACTTTTCCCTTAAAGATGCCTTTTTTGTTAAACATATTAGGTTAACCGTCTCGTACGCTAGTTAGAGAAGTAGGGCGAAAGATTTTGTTCGTGAATGGGTCTTGCCGTTTTCTGTCGGTGCAATTTTGAAATTCTTGAAACTCGTTTGCATTCTTTTAGTATTAATTTTGCAGTCCGGTATCATTCTTGCTTAACATTTGACTCAGGCGTTCTGCTCCGTGAGCTGCTAAATATGACAACATATGACTTAGTGCTATTGTGTTTTCAACCTTCTTTGTGCTTGTGACCAAAACTAGATATACCTCAACATGACACCCTGTGGACTACCAGTGACGCCTCCCGTATCGGAACAAACCTCACCTTGCCTCAGTATCGTCTCATGATGCCCCATGCGTGAAAATGTGCAATATTTTCCCAAAGGAAAGTGTTGTAAATTTGAGACACGAGTGTGCTATATATTTTGCTAGGTTACCTTTTTACTATAATTTGAGCAGGTCTGTCTTTTGCGATGTTGTTTGCGTCCAGGCTTCGCATAAGTCTAGCTAATTGAGAATGGCACCGCTTCAATTTCTTGAAGATTTTTTTTAAGGCTCCAACGTGCAAAAATGAAAAAAAAAATGCCCGTTGTTTCGTGCTACGAGGCCATTCGCCGACTAGAGGGCCCTTATTTTTCTGCACGTCCGCAAGCAATTCAGCGTGTTAGCTCCTGGCTGTGCAAGTGTTCAATGATCACATGTTCAACTCTGCAAACCCCTTGGGTAGGCAGCCGTTCTGGACGTAAGCCTTCGGAGATGGTGCCCCAAGGAGTTACGGTGCAGAGCCTTTGAATTATAAACAGACTGCTTTCAGGCCTCCGGTCGCTTCGCTGTGATGCAAAACTCATTCATGTTGCTTTCCGGCATACTTAGCTTGGTGTCGCAGTAAGCTGTGCCTTTTGGCTTTATCTGGGCTGGGGGGACTGACACTAGTGCAGAAAGGGAAGGAGCCTAGACATTCTGTCTATTTCTTTCTGCACTGTTATTTGCGCTATAATTTGTCTCATTTTCGTACTCGATGAACTGTGCATTCCTAGTACTGGAACATTTCTCGAATCACCAAACGCCATAAGATTGATCCTTTTTGCCGCAGCTTTTGAACACCTGTGGAAGACATGCTGCTGGTCGAGCTTGGAGACAACTTTTCGGCCTGTGCTAACATTGCTGTTTTGTTTTCGGTGCATTGTTTCTGCTTAGAATTCTATTTGCGCTTCTGCTACCGTAAACACACTGAAATAAGCATGGAGACTCCTATTTTTCAATGGGCGCTTTCACTATAGCATAAGCTAATGATACCAAAGCTACAGGTACGCTCTAAAACAGCAACCTTCAGAACGGCCTTTCGATAGCCGTCTGGTGCATCTATTCAACGGCTGCTCTTCGCCAGTGATGACATTGGTAGTCCACTCTGCGCATAATGAGCTGTGGAGCTACTTTGGGCTGGTGGAAGTTGGACAAACTTTTTCTATAAGACGACATTCTAGATTACTACAACTTCAGTGTACGAATTGAACAAGAACGTTCAAAAGTACAGCCGTATCTATGTAGTGTGCTGGAATGGTGCGGCTGTCCACGCAAGGAGGAGAAAATGTCCATAAATCTTAGACCGCGCAGATATTAGGTCTAATGTTAGGCTTCATGTTTGTTATTCTGTGCCCATTTCCTTGATTCTGCGCTCTTGATTCTGCGGGTGACTAGAGATCCGGTGTAGGCTTTATTGCAGATGAACAAGAAATCATTTTTATTTTTCTGCAGCATCGAACCACGCAACACTACCTTGACAGCGTAGTATCTCACAAGCTGAGTTGCTCTTAAATTACAACAACTTATAAAAGCTAGCGAGGTCCTTCTATGCGTATGTATAGAAGGACCTCACCAGAAATTGAAAAAAGTAAGATTTAGTTCACGACCAGCCGAAATATATATATATATATATACGATGAAAAAACTTGCTCGACTGCTGATAACATAAGGAAAGAGCTGAAATACACTTCTTACAGAAACATTTATTTTACCGACGGTTTCGGACGGTGGACCGTCCTTCAGGGTAAGGTTGTTAGACAATCCGCTTGCTCACGGCACCGTACACAGATGAAGAGGGGAAGACGCTCTCCTTTGAGGAAACAAAACACGAAAGGAAGACAGAGTGCGGACAAGGGTGTTCCTGCCGATTAAGGGCAAAATGAGGGCTGCAAAGCGAGCAGACAAAACAAAATAACAAATTCAAGAAAGGGGAAAAGAGGGGGTGGGGGGAAGGGAAGGAGGCAAAAGGTTGTAGCGGAAGTGGAGAAGGGTGAGATGTCTGCGAGGAAAAAAGTTGGCAAGAAATACTGTTGGCGGAGGCTTCCTTCGGCGGGAGCGGGACGTTCGAACACGCGGGAAGAAAAGATTATCGCGCCTGTTGCAGCACAGTGCCAACCGCCCGACAGAAGTGTGGTTAACTGACTGAATGTGAGTTAAGGCGGCGCCGCGATCATACCGACGGAGAGTTAACCAGCCAGACGCCGGACGGAAACCTGATCCCGTGGCTGGGCCCCGCGGAGACCCAGCGCCAGCCCCCGGCCGCCACTCGTCAGATGCGCGCCCCCTCGCAAAGACACTCTGCGCTGCCGACGAGATGCCCTTTCCAAGGAGCGAAGTTGGGAGCAGAGCAACGAAAAAAGAGAAAGAGAGGGTGTAAGAAAAGACGGAAAAAGAAAAAAAGGAAAAAAAAAGGAAAAAGGGGGGATGAGAACTTGCAAAAAAAGTGAAAAGAAAAACAAAAAAAAGGAGGGGGGGGGGGGGTGACTCGCTAAGTACCTCCCTAATTCCCCCACCTTTTTGAAAAACACGAAATATCCCAACTTCACTTACGGCCCCGGGTTAGCGCCCTGGGCTTTCGTAAGACAGCCAAGTAAAAAATTGGGCTATCTAGGTGGGCGACAGACGAACGCGATTCACAGTGATCCACAACCATATTAGTGTATAGCAACACTCCTAATCCTCGTTCGCAAACCAATTTAATGTATTGAGTATCATTCTTTTCGTTCTATTTGAAATCGCATTTAGAAAAAAAAAAGGGGGGGGGGGGGAGGCCCCCCTATGGTCTACTGCAAAAGTCGTTTCAGCAGCAATGTTCGGGCATAAGGAAGAAAAGAAAGGTTGGGGTACGAGACAGGCGGCATGTAGACGCAAATTTACACTCAAAATGGTATGACCTCAGGCGATGCAGTCGAAGAGGATGTCAATCTCACTGGGCCTCTGACCTCTGAAGTGCGGAAAGAGCGCCGGGGTTCTCATTTATACCGGCCTGCACCGTATTAAATTTGAAAATAAAGTATGACTCCAGTTGTTCCCGCTCACGGGTATTTTTGAAACCGCTCTGTAGCAGAGTGACTTTAATTTTTTCGAAATCGTGACTTTCTTGACGAAGGTGTTTCGACAGGGGGAGGAGAGGAAGTGATTTGGCATGCGCGCGGTGATACCGCGCGCATGGATATGGATATATCCATATGGCATGGATAAGGTACCGTTTCAAACCGCAGTTTTGGCGGAAAAATTTCAAGATCATTATCAGGCATTCAATGCAGGCACCGCAGCATACAACCCAAATGCTATCTCAGTTTCTTCTCTAAGAGTGTGGTCGAGAAGACTCCCAAGTTGTTTTGCTTCGTTAGTCCAGGGATTTTTGAATTCAGGACAGTTAACTTGTTTTCAGGACGTTCTGTCCTCTCGCCGGTACAAGTAATCTAGCTGTGTTTCTGATGGTACTGGTCTCTCTGTTCTTCTAAAGAATACTTTCCGATCAGCGGTTCCTGTGCATGGTGATGTCCCCCTCTTTGCGTATGCAGACGACATCACTTTATGTTCCTCATCAACAGACATTTTTCCCTGTACCATGCTCTGGCACCTTTACCTTCGCAGCTCGAGACCTCGCTTAATTGCCTTTCCATCTCACAAACTGACAGAAGCCAACAGCCATGGAAACCAAGAAACCAAGAAGCATAGGGGATGCTTGTGTAGGTTTTGTGGAACGGATAATAATAAAAGCAGAACAAAAAGCGCGGTGTTCACGAGCCTAGTGAAGCTTTTCGCTTCAAAAACGACTACACGACTCCGGTTGGCTGCGAACCCACCACTTCCAAATTTCGCGTCCGGTTCTTTACCAACTGAGCCACGGTGACGGCTGTTTAATGTTCTGCTTTTGGGGGTATTTGTGGTTTAGTTTAACGTCCCAAAGCGACTCAGGTTATGAAGGACGCCATAGCGAAGGGCTTCGGAAATTTCGACAGTACGGAGTATAATGTGTAGCGTAACCAGAACTTGAGTGTTCACCGCCGCCACCCTCGTCCATAGCGGCGGACATAGTACATCCTGTATTACGGCGAGTGCCACGTAGTGCCCCTTGTCTGCTGAACATCTCACTATAGTGCCTAGAATACAAGCAGTCACCACGTGTCTTTTTGCTCATCGAGTGCCCATATCTCAGCCAGGTTAATTCCTTCAAATATTTGGCACTTTCACATGATTCTTCTTTGTACTGGCAACCTCAAATCGCGCACAGCGTGCGTAAAGGACAGCGTGGCTTGGGTTTGCCGTGTCACGTCAACCACTAAAAGTCTGGACTTCGACGAGACACGCTTGTGATGATCTGTAAGCTTTACGTTCACCGCACCGCATACATCATTTTTACAGCGTATGCTGACTACAAGCTTTGACCTCTTCTACTTCTCGAGAGGCAGGCTACGGTTACGGTTACGGTTACGGTTACGAGGTTACGGTTTGGCCTGCCAAGTCTTGCGCTTAGAAATCTTCTCTACCATGAGACTCGTGTTTATCCTTTATAAATCGGTCCTCAACAGCTTACGGTTCGTGCCTTAGTAAAATTATTTTATTTTTTTGTCTCGTTCGCAATCTGACATTATTTCTTGTCAAAGTTTATTTTACCGAAGAAACTGGCCGCCCTACAAAACACCTTAGGTAGGCTTCGTGAAATCATTTCGATCGCAGTTGCATGTTGAGATGCGTTGCTTATTTTTCCCAAGTGTCCCCTCATCTCAGTTTGACTTGTTCTTTCAAAACATATTTCCTAACCACGCAAGGAGTCTCCCTGTGTCTACCTTAACTAGCATCTTGCAGGACCACTTAGTACAATGCGCATTGCACAGTATTAATGCAACTGATCGTGCACAGTGTAAGAGTAAGAAAAAGGCCAGCGTGAGCATTTATTCAGCCCAGCTTGACTCGACCTTCTCCGCCTGCGTAACTGCACGCAAATTTTCATACGTTAATTTTTCATAAAGGTTCCGGCCATCAGAATGCTGTGTAGTCAAAATTGTAGCGTCATCATTGTGTCTCATGCCCTCTCAGTCTGTGCAGCTATAACAGTTTCAAACCCAACATATCTGCGTCTTCTCTTTTACGGCCTTGTGCATTGTGATGTACGTAAGGTGAGGCTTCTATGTGTACCCTGACACAGCGCAATTAACGTGAATAAAATGGCCGGCTTTTTCTAATCGCCTTCCTTGAGCGGGCTCGTTCTGCGCGGGCTTTTTTTTTTCTTGTGATTGGGCAACCGTTTCACGCCGTTTTTATTACTAAACCGTTACAAGACGTCATTGCGCTCGGCTATCGACTTCCGGCATTGAATGTTCAGGTGACATCCGGGTCAATGCCTTCCTTACTGATCCGACGTTACTCTTACCACTTCTCGATTTAGGGAATTTTTACCTTCTCAGATCTATCTATTCTCCTTCAGCCCTGTGTTATTTCAGCAATGAACCTGAAACACTGGATCATTCCTCTTTTCCTGTCGCCGATTCACCTCCTTCCGAAAAAGTTCTCTTGAAATTCCTGTGCCATATTTAAAGCTGCTCCTGCCGATAAAACTTTACTGTTGTTTCACGCTACGCAGCTGAGCTACTGTCACCTACAGTACAGAAAACATGGGATAGGAACCCATCTGGGGTCAGAAGGGAAGGTGTCGGGATGTCTGATGTGTCAAGGTGTATAATGGTATCCACATGAATATTATGCGGATCGTGATCATGGCAGCTAAACCACTGTATCCGGAAAGGATAGGAGTATTTTATGCAGAGTTGATGAATGGATTGTGTAATTTGGAATGTGCGCCGGACAGCCTTAAGCTGCTTAATGGCGGCAAGAGAGTCAGTGTAAATGCGAACAATATCAAAAGTGGGTACGAGCGGAAGGGAAGCTACTGCATTATGTATAACTTGAAGCTCCAAAGCAAGGGTGGAAGGTGCGAGGAGGGGGGGGGGGTGCAAGTATCCGCGCTATATGCAGCGCGGGAGTTAAGAGGAGAATGGGAGGGACTGTAAAATGCGGTAACGCCCTGCAGTGCTGTGTGTGATGCATCGGTGTATATTATGCACCCTGAAGGTAGATGCGCGGCTGATATCGGCGGTGAAGAAGAGCGATTTTCTGCGAGTTGACAGTATGACCATAGAGGAAGAGTCCATAAACGATGAAGCTGAAGCGACATCTTGCGTGCTCTGTTTACCTCACGCTGTTCGATGATTTATTTTAATGTATTAAGTTCAGCGTACTCTTGCATAATGGGTATGGGTGTAATACGAGGAAGATAAGTTATGGCGCGCACAGCCTCCCGATTGATTGACTCAAGGGAGTCCCACTGCCGACGGGTGAGGCAATGAAATTGGGCTTGGTACACTATCCACGGCTGGAGGATGGATCGCACGAGCTGACGGGCAGTACCGAAACGCGCTCCACCAGAGCGCATAGTTGTGCATCGAATCAGCCCGAGAGTGGCGTGAGGCGATTTCTCGACAGGCACGGCTGGAGGTTTTTATGCCCATATTCTATATACCGGCAATGCGAAGAACTCAGTCAATACGAGGCCGTGTTGTTGAGTAAAATGTTAAGTTAACGCGAAACCACCAGATTTTGGGGAGATAATTCTAAGTGCACCCAGCAGGATTGTTTAATTTCTTTTTTGCACTAATATATTTTTTTTTCTTTGCTTCCTACCGCTAAAGACAGGCGCCGTCTCTTGAAGAAGAAAAAGAACAAGACGCTGTCTACCATTCCTTCCGAGGCGGCAACAACCGTTCCCGCATTACACTGGGTGCAGTGACAACGCAGCCATGAGCGGCTTCCGGATCTTCTCGCAGCAGCCCAAGGCATCAGACGGAAAACGTTCCGATGTAGGCCACGAAACCGACACGGCGGGTATCGCCGCAGCTGCGATTGCAGTCTTCCTCTGCCTGCTCCTAATGCTGGCCGTGGTCATATCAGCCGCCTGGTTCTACGGACCCTCAGAGGCAGAGGCCTTCGCCCTGGTACGCGTTACTAACGGGACAAAGGCAATCGCTCACGGAACTAACTCGGCCACCGGGATATCGTTCAAGACGCCCAGACGCTCTTCCCATGGCACTACAGTTGCCAACAAGACCACTGCTTCTTCGGAAGAGGACGACAGCGACGCGCGTGTCTGACGGACCCTTCGATCTGATTGATCTGCGAACCGAGGACTGCAATGAATTTTGAAAGTTTTTTATGATGTAATCTACTCGACATGTTATATACAGCTTTATTTTTATTCATGAGTTTCCCTATAAAACGTTATGTTATGGTATAACGTTATGATATAAAATGTTATAAAATGTTAAAATGTTTTGTCTTGCTTGGGATTGCATCAAGCAGCATACTAGAAGGGAGAATAAAGGCCGGCAAATGCGGCCATGCACGTCACTCGAGAAGAGACGTTTCTTTATATGGATCAAAAATGGGTGGTTAGCGAAGCAAAAACGCTTTTTTTTTGCGAGGTCATGGGTCTCTCCTAGAATCCAGTCCTCTTCCTCCCCTGGCAGTGAACTACTACTACGACGTAGCGTGCGGTACGAGACGGTCGCCACCACCCATTTACATCTTTAGCTCTGTTCTTTATACCAAAAGCCTTTAATCGCTCGAATGCTTGAACTTAATAATTAGAAATTAATCGCTAAGCGGAGGTTCTGGCAAGATTGGCGCGCGGAGCCCCTATTGCAGGGGCTGCGGCGAAACAGACCGGCTCGATCAGTGTTCGTTGATCTTTCAGGTGATTGCTAAAAAGAGCTGCCTACCACTGTTCCGCTTTGGCGTTAAAGAAGCGTGAAAGGAAGGAAGACCATTTTCGCGCATCGTAGCAAAGAAGGTAATTATAACGATGGGTTCACCTATGCTAGCCGTCGTAGCAGTTTCCTTTCGTTAACCCTTTAAGAGACAAGAAGTTGTGAACAATGAGCCCCGGCTATTCAGGGCTGGATTCTCGTTCTTATCAGCTTCTGATGAAATACACAAAATTTGAGCTCTCTAGAGTTGGCGCTTTTCAAGATAAAAGTGGAACATACGAGTCCCACCGCGACATGAGTGCGTTTGAGAAAGTGGGACATACGTGTCGCGCTCACTAC
Source organism: Amblyomma mixtum (assembly GCF_055824585.1). NCBI lineage: Eukaryota > Metazoa > Arthropoda > Arachnida > Ixodida > Ixodidae > Amblyomma > Amblyomma mixtum. The sequence continues at coordinate 265,112,174 of NC_143012.1, forward strand.
TGAAGCACAGCCGCTTGAGAAAGAAAAAATTAGTTTTATTTTGGGATGTGAAATTGCTGTGTGCATACAATCAACAAAGTACAGAGCATACAAAAGCATACTTTCTAAGACGAAAAACTTGAGAATGTCTTTCTATATCATTGCACTCACTGTCACATTCGGAGAACGAACACGGGTGCGCCTTCCGCTGTCTACTTTCTGTCCTGGAAAGGCAAGAAGCAAGTTGCACAAAGGGGCATGTCACAGACTTTGCAGGTTAACCGTGTTTTAAAACAGCATGCAGCGTGCGCAAGGGGATCGGTTCGCTTGATACACAGGTACAGTCATTGACAAAAGTTTGCGGGATGCAAATTCGCGGAAAAAAAAATTATTGCTGCAAGGTCACGCGTAGTGCATCACTGAAATGCATAGGAACCTATAGATACATATGTGCTCTATCTGCTGCAAAAATACAATATGCCTGTCTAGTGAGGCCATGCAGGAATTTTTTTTTTTTTTCGCAAATCCGCATCCCGCAAACTCTTGGCCATGACTGTATGTGCTGCCACCGTTCGGCTACCTTCAAACAGCCATCAAGACAGCTTCTTTGAACATCCACGAGGTGTCAGTAAAAGTTAAAACAAAATTGATTCGCGCGGTTTTCACTTCAAAAGGCAGTGTAACCACGAAAAAACTGGGACATATGAGTCGCTAACGATGGATTTGCATATTCCTTATTCTCCGCACTGTCGCATGGATTTCGCTATCACGTAAGCCTTCGGGAGTCTGAACACCAGCTCAACTACTTCTTGGATGAACAGAGACTTCCGTGAAATAAGCAGAATGAAACTCCCATGCACTGATGAGCGGCATACAACGTTACACTGTTATGCTTGGCGAAATATATTGCTGAGAAATAGTGAATTTGACTCTGCAAATTGTTTTTGCAAACAGTACACACAGGACAAAAGAAAATGATGTATAAAGCACAATTAAGAATTAGCCAGTAAAAAGAAAAATTTTGAAGCTTATTGTTGATAATGAACCGTCTGGGCAGAGCGCCAAAATGTGCTGAAAACAGCACGCAGCGGCGCAAGTGGAACGGTTCGTTTGAGACACACGTCTCGCTACATTAAACATCGCTATTAAAAAAGCTTCTTTGGACATCCACGAGGTTGCAGTGGAAATTTAAGTGAAATTAATTCAGCGGTTTTCAGTTCAAAAAGCAAAACATGACTATGAAAAAAGTGGGAATTATGAGTCCCGCTGTCCCACAAAGGGTTTTCGTCCCGTAACTGACGTTAGCAAATGCGTCCCTAGTCAGTCGAGACATTTCATGTTTCAGGGCCTGTGATGTTCTGCAGAAAAAATTATGCGAACACCTAAGCTCCTCCTTGTGGGTATGACGCAACAGCTTTAATGATTATTTGCTGTTTTCTTAATTAGTGCCGCTTTTTAAACACGCACACACATTTGAACACAACAGAGGCATACTATACCACGTGATACACCACAAGACACACGAGACGTTCCTTTAACCAGCAGAACTAATGTGCCACAATGGCTCAGGGATAGGGTATGTGACTAGCAGCAACCCGAGGGTGTTGGGTTCCAACTTAATCACCACAATTTTTTCAGTGTAAATAAATTACTTTACATCCTTGGACATCATAATGAAATTTCAGTCATGTTACGACCTCTTATTAACATTTTAACTCATGCTTTAATCACGCTCATTCCAAAGCTCAACGTATTATGTCCCGACCCTGCCGAGGAATCGCGACTTTCTCGACACGCCACCAGCGTCACCAGACTCTCCGCTAAACCGGAGCCTAAGACTGCCGCGTAACAGAAGGGGCCGAGGAAACTAGCCAACAGGGCGCACGATCAACCGAAGCATTTGCCTGAATTAACTAGCTGACCAAGCGACTTTCGCCTTAAAAGGGCTCTGAAATGGGCTCTAATAAAGTTATGGTATGCCTGGGATGTTAAAGCACGCCGCTTCACGAATATTGTCCAACAAGAATTTTTGTTTCAACGCGTTTAGCAGAAGCTGTGTTATCTGTAGGCAAAATTTGAGTTTCAGCGTGGGATATTCAAAATTCCGCAAGTGCGCTTTCCCACATAACTATGTTGCCCCAAACAAGATGGCCGACTTCGCTGTAAAAGAACTACGTGGTCTACAGGACAGGCGCTAAAGGTGTGGATGGAATGTAAGAAACGTATTTTGGAATAATCAAACAAAAAACCAGTCTTTCTTGCTTTGTTTCAGCTGGAAACTCATGGTCAGCCATTTTGTTTGGGACAACATTGTTATGCGAGAAAGCGCGCTTGCGGAATTTTTAATATCCCTATGCTGGTAGGTGGGCGTTCCTCCACCGGCGGAGCTGCTTCACGGGAGGAGCTTCCTGTACCGCGACACCTACGCGGCTTATTGGCCCCTGCAAATATTGCTGCCTGACATCTGAAAGAATCTAACTACTACAGACATCTCAATTAGTATACGCAGGTGCAAGCGATTGGGGAGAGTGCGAGCATGAAAAATTCATCGCTAACTTTCGCGCGTGATTGTGGATTCTCTGCGGCGTGTATAAGTGTATTATTTGGCTCAGGTTTTCAGGACAACACAATGTAGTGATTGAGTGAGTTGATGTCCTGTAGTCGGAAGGTGTTTCAGAGCCCCTTTAAACTGCCAGCTCTGTGTGTCGACCGCACTTGTCAGTGAGCGAGTGTTCTTCACTACTAAAAAAAAAGAATAGGTGTGCCACAGAATAAGCTCCCTACATGTTTTCTACTTATGCTGGCGATGCCTAAAATCTGAAATCTCTTTGATCGACTAGAAGTGGAGAGCTAGAAGTAGCGAAACTCTCGGGATCGATTAGGAATATCTATCAACTTGTAATAAGTTTGTCTTTTTCAAAGAGTTCCTTTCATTGCAGTCGAATAAACTGAAAAAAAGGAGTCGGCGAATGCCCCTCAAAGGAGGAGCTCCAGCCAATTGCATCGACCGATTTTCATTGCGTTGTGTTTAACCTGTTAGTTTTCCCCTGTCAAGCCAGTTTAATTCGTAGTTTATCCACTGTCACGCTAGCATTGCAGTGTATTAAACGCGCATTAAGCGCAACGTCATAAAAATAGATCGACGCCATTCGCTGGAGGGCCTCCTTGAGGTTTGTTAGCTGCTTCGTTCTGGGGATGTGTACAACTATACGTACATCTATACCCGCATCCATTATGATTTCGCAGCATTGCCCTGGCTTAGTTTCCTACTAGAAAGGTCGAGAGCACTCGGCAGCCGGATGCAATTGGTATAATCTACCTGACACCTGTTGTCTATTCTTGCATACAGATCCCGCCGAAGCCTCAGAAGCGCCTACTTGGAAAAGCAACCTTTCGTATCTACTACGGCCTCATGTTCAGGTACATTCAACCTGCATTCTCTGTATAGACGACGCATTGCTCTGAATTATGCTCACTGTATTACGGAATTTTGTGCATACCGTAACATCCGTAACAGTACGATTTCACACAGGCACACGCAAACAAGCAGCAGCTCGCTGTTAGGCGCTAACACACGAAACACCAAAATGCGCTACTTCTTTCTCGTTCAGGACAGCAAGCTGTCGCGTTAGTTTAATGGGCACGGGACAGAAGAAAGAACACATAAGCTTACATAAAGGATAAATAGCGCTCGTGAATGTCTTATGTTTCCTTTCTTCTTTCTCTTGTACGTTTTTTGCGCTAACTTCTTCACAAAATTCTTTCTCGTTTGCCTCCTAGCTTCCTGAGTCGTCGTCGTCACGCCTGTAACATTCTTCCCCTCCGCAGGCAAATTCCTGTAGGCCAGTCAGGCATTGTCACGAGTATGGCAGGGCTACAACCGCGCAACGTGTGTGACTTCAGCTTGGGCGAACGTCGAGCGCTGGCAGTAAGACGAGCACTGCGGTAATTCAAGTCGTCACTACAGCAGCCGCTTAAATTGTGTACGCTAAATTTTTGCAACTTTTTGTGTCTTACCTCGCAAAATTACAGCAAGCAATGGGGCCTCTTTTACTGCGAGTCATGAGTCTACTCCTTTTTCTGAAAAACCGCCGCTGTTTGTGTCTACGTTACAGAGGGGAGAGGGAGGTTCGTGCCTGTGGCTGCCCTCCAAATAAAGCTCCCTAAAAAAATGGACCTCCCCTCCAGGAGCCATCCACTCATCACCCTCCAGAAGCCTCCGCACACAAGAAGCCCACGCGACACTGGAACAGAACACCAATGGCATAAACCAATTCAAAGTTGTTATGAGAAGGCCATCAATTTAAAAGCGATATTTACAACACTATATCGCAAGAGCATATTTGCCGCAGCACATCATATAATTATGTGTGCTGTTTTTTTTTTGCTTATAGAGTCGTGAACTACCTGTTCTTTCTTCTCGTCGTTCTTCGTCTTCTTCTCATGGCCCATAAGAAAGCCGTGTCGAATAGGTGAAGAAAAAGAAGAACCTGCCTACAATCCCACATTCCACTAGGCACGACAGCAACGCATTCATCAGTGCCTTCTGGTTCTACTCTTAAAAAATGGACACCAAGACGTCGGATCGAAGGCGCACCGATGCACCCAGTGAAGACAACAAGGCGGGTGTTGCCGCGGCCACAGCGGCAGTCTCTCTCTGTTTGCTCCTAGCGATGGCCGTGCTCATATCGGCCGCCTGGTTCTACAGGCACTCAGGGGCCAAGGCCTTCGTTATTGCGAACGTTACCAAAAGCGCATCGAACATCGCTCACAGCAGTCTTCCGGCCACCGGGACATCGCTCGAGACATACGGACGCTCTCCACAAGGCGCTACAGTCGCAAACAAGTCCACGACTCCTACTGAAGAGGGCGACTATTACGTGCCGGTATGACTGACTCCCCGTGCACACTGCGTGATAAAATCTCTGTGCGAACGAAATACTAGACTGCAGTTTTTTCTGTGTGCTCTTCAACCCATACGGACGCCTTCCGTAATGTAATAGTGCTAATTTATTTGTATGTTTCACTCTCTAAAGCATTTCAAGATTGTCTGCATAACGTGTTTCTTGATTACATTTCCGTCTACCTGAAAAATAACTACTAGGGGTAAACCTTTAGTCATATGAAAATTAACACCCGAATGGCAGTCGTGCAGTCTATCACGGTGCGCTAATAGGCAGTGCTAGTATATGAAAATGTGTACGGAATGCCCGAAAGCAAAAGATCGGTTATGAAGAATGCCGTAGTGGACGGCTCCACATTCATTACCACAACCTCGGATTGTTTAACAAGCACCCACATTGCACACTACTTGCATTTTGGCCTCCATCATGACGCGGCCACCGAGGACTGGGTGGAACCCGCGTTCTGGGCCTCAGCTGCTGAGCTTATCGGCACCACTTTTTACATCAAAAGCTCTCTGCAGCAAACACGGTGAAACACAAGAGAATTCGAAGTAACCTTCCATCGCAATACGTTCCTGGTGTCTCACAGTTCCTCTTTAACCTGCACCAGCGTCGATGTACTCGCCAAAAAGTAGTAAACCGAGAAAAACTCTCTCATAGGCTTGCTTTCTTAGCCATTCCATTATTCTGTTTGATCCAACCAAGTCAGAATGAGGCACTCCACACAGAAAACTTCCACATCTTGCAAATATATCTCCGATTGAAACCTAGCCACAGCTTCAACCTGTCATGCTCTCGTATTGCGCTGTGGTGAGATCCGCGCCGTAGCTATTCCGGCGTAACTTTACTCTAAGCCGAGCGTTTTAGAGTCTACAGCGAACTAGTCAGAAGCCCTTCTGCCTTAGTCCATTAAAACAAAATTATAAGAGCGCTTTAGCATGCAGTTCAGAGCAGCATCATTAAGCTGTATATTTGTATAAATTTTCTTGTAGAACTATGCCTGCGCATGTCGGAATGTGTAGCTGTCGAATAGTAAGGAAATCAGACTACAGGATTGTCTTTGTGCACTACTTAAGTGGGCCGGAGATGTTTCTTGCCGGCCGAATCCTCCTGTCTGCACAAAACTGATCATAGTGGGCTACGGGATTTCCAGGCTTCAGTCTTGCTGAAAAGTCCACACATACATTTTTTGCAGCTGCGGTGTACTCACTCCATATTTACAACATGTCAAATCTATATCTCGTGTCCGCAAAGCAAAAACGTCTTTAAATTGTTGCTATAAGCGTCATTCTGCTATCACACATAGAGAAATTGAAATATTTTGACTGCTACTACACAAAATGGTGCCAATGACAGCAACGAGCTTACCTCTTCATACTTGCGCTCCGAAATGCCCATGACCTTTTCACCTTTTGGCCTACACGTGACCTAGGTAATATAGAAAATCTAAAAAAAAGACCGGGCATACACAGCCTTCGCGAAGATAGTCTAATGCTGCGAGTGAACAGTGTCATCTTTCACAGTCACTCAAGGCGTGCTTAGACACGCAGACACGAGAATCCTAAATGTGTTCTGGCGTCCATAAAACAACCCCCCAATGTGGAGGTGATCTGGGTGCCTGCGCACTGCGGGAACCCCAGAAACGAAGCTGCCAATAACCACGCCCGAGGTCTTATCAAGGGTGGCGGAATCGGGGTCGGGCTCTTCCCGGGAGCGCATGCACTCTTTCAGCGAGCTGATCCAGGCATATCACGCCGAACGCCAGCTATACCCCCAATCAAACGTAGAGTTGAGCTAGTTGGTAGTACATACTGCTGGGAAAAACAACAGCGGTGAGACGAGGGACAAAAAAAGAAGAAGCGCTATACCCGCACTCCACCAATCCCTTGAGAGATGTCACCAAATAATATGGTGCCGCCTTCAGACCCGCAGTCTTCCCTCCCCCATTTTCTCTCCCGCATCCACCAGGGAGCATACAGCCCCTCCTGTACCCAGTGCACTCATCCCCACGTTACTCTTACCCACATTTTTTTAAAGCTCTGTGGACCCTCCACCACGAGGCCCGGACCTTCGGACCACTTCACTTCGGAGGAGTGGAAGATCCTTTTTTCTTTTCTTCAAATTTAAACAGCGCTACCTTTAATCCTACTGCACTCCACAGACCCGTCCAGGAAGAATATCGCCACTGACCGGGCCGCCCACGTCATGGAACTCCTTGAACTCATGAACGTATAGTGCAGAGGGGTCGCGCAGGGACCCACAGACCTATGTGTCCCAATTCCCTGGTTATTAAAGTTATTGCTCTCCTTCTCTCTGTTATTGAATGCCACACAAGCAGAACAGTATCGTCTATTTTTTTCTAAGACTAAATAGTCGGACATCCTTGACGCCTGCAGTGGTACTTGCTACATGCGTACTGCGGAGGATAATTTTCGTGAACTCCAGCACTTCGAGCAGAAAGAAAATGCTCGCGGCGAGGAGGAGGAGGAAAGGGAAAAAATTCAGGGGGCACTTTGACTGTCTAAAGTGCGTAGAGGCGAAAGCGTTTTACGCACCACTTTCACTGCTTCTGTGGCACTGGTGGCGTCACATGTAATTGAGTACTAATTACTAAGTGATGACAAATCACTAATTAATGGTTAATTACTGCGTAGTGCCTGAATACTAATTAACTGCTAATTAATTACGCTTAAGCTTCGCCTTTAGGAGTGGAACGCGACAGCCTGTTGTAGCGCTGCCAGGGAGTCCACGGAACGCCATCGCCCATTCGGTTCTACGCCTCGCTCGTCGGTAAATTGGTTTTTGAGGAAAGGAAATGTATTTTTCTCTCTCATATCTCGGTGGACAGCTAAACCTCGCCGTAACGGGAAGGGAGGAGGATGGCAGTGAGCGAAGACACCGTATTCACTAGACGCGCCTTTGTTCATTCTAAACCATCGTGCTGGCATGGCGGAGTGGATAGCATGCTCGTCTCGCACTCCGATGACCGGGGTTCGATTCCCGAGCTCGACCAATTTCCTACTCGGTTTTATTTATTTATATGGCCAGACTAGAAAAGCTAATTAGGCTAATAGGGTCATTAAGCAATTAACTAAGCTCAGTCCCACTTACTTGGAGCATCACTATATGATCCCTTCAATTGGTTGCGTGGTTACTAGCCAAAGTACAATTGGCCCCGTTTGAAATTGGCGCACTGTGACGTCACGACCGTTTCGACCAACTGAAAAGCGTGACATTTCTGTCGACAACTGCTGCTTACAACGATGAGACATTAAAGGCTTTCGCCTTAAAAAGTGGTTGAGGTTTAACGTAGCTAAACTGAATAGACGTTCGAATGTGTGTGTTTAGCCCGGTTGGCCCACGTTTTTGCTGTGTCGGGTCATCGGACCGTCTGGCAACAATATGAGACTCAGGTTAAGTTCTGATTGAGGTTAAGCTGATCTGATCTGTTCGCGCCATAGATGGACGTTGACGAAGACGACGATGATCGATGCACATCGCTCCAGTGCACTGCAGATGACACCAATCCTGACACCAATCCGTCACCCATGCTGCGTGCTTTCCCCATAGCCAATAATTCTGGACAAAAGCATTTTCCGAGAAAGAGGTTATAAACACAATTTTTTCATCTGTTGTAATATTACATTATATCAATAAATATATCTTGGGATATCGCGTCGACAGGCTTACATTTTTTTTTTTTGGTATTAACATTTTTGCTATCGTCAAAAAACCTTAGCGATTGGTTTTCTATGATAGCGTTAACTGGTAATGCGAGCGATGAAAAGACTTCAAAAGAAAGATTTCGCGACGCATTCGAAGAATGGACCATAAGCATCAGTATTTCCATAACTCTACCTTGCAATATTTCAATAGTAAAATTTTTTGTCCATTAATGCTGGACCTGTTTATCACTTGTCTTCGACAACAGCAAGTCAGCTTGCAAGAATATTATGCTAATTTTTATTTCTTGCAGCGGGTTGTTTTCTTTTTTTCTTTTTTATTTCTCTTCGAGAGCTTTGCTACTTGACCTCAATCCAGCCCTGAAGCACGTAGTATCTTCATAAGAGGAGGAAGAAGAGCACGAGATCTTCCGGCGGCGTACTCGGTTTAGCCAGTCCTGATTTCTCTGCTTTGTTGAGCTGAGTGTGCGGATATTTCCTTCAACTGCCTCGTGCCTGCTGACTGCATTTGCTGGTGAGCAGAAGCTTTTTAATGTCTTTATGTTTCGTCCCGCAGAAACAATAACGCTCACGTCATGCAGTTCCATCTCGGAGGCCTAAAGCAAGGTTGCTTGTTTGTTACAGTCGAAGGAAAAAACGCTCGCAATGCATTCGCGCATGCTTCAAAGTCCAGCGAGTCAGCTGGTTCTTGTTAGAGCATGCCGCTATCTCAGTCTGGTATACGTTAGCAAGGCGACAAACTTGATGAGACACTAATGCTCCGCCATAAGGGTATGACGCGATAGTCTCAATGGGTCTCTTCAGCGGCTTGGAGGCTTCTTTGCTTATCACTTCTCCTGCACTGATAGGTTATTTCTTTCACTCTCACATTACGCGTAACCTACCATTGAGAGTTAAATGCGACAGCATACCGCCTGAGGAAGTACTCCTGCTCTGTCGCCTAGGTTGTCCCCACATGCCGATATATCATTCTTTGGTTTGGTTTATTGGGGATTAACGTCCCAAAGCGACTCGGGCTATGAGGGACGCCGTAGTGATGGGCTCCGGAAATTTCGGCCACCTGAGGTTCCTTAACGTGCACTGACATCGCACAGTACACGGGCCTCTAGAATTTCGCCTCCATCGAAATTCAGCCGCCGCGGCCGGGATCGAACCCGTGTGTTTCGGGTCAGGAGCCGAGCACCATAACCACTGAGCCACCGCGGCAGATGGAAATAATCATTCTCTACTTTACATTCACATATCGCGGAGAGTCCTCACATTACTCCGGGCGCAGGGATGCAAGCGGTTAAGCAATGCGTCCCTGCCCAGGCTGTTTCAAACCTGACGGGGCTTGTGAGACCCAGGGTGTTCTTCCCGATGAACTTCTCGCTACCAATCGTTATTATAACTTCTACCTGCCATGGTGGGCAGGTTGTGTGATGACGTCACAATTTCACGTGACCTAGTCGGCAGTCTGGTCGTCTGTTTTTCGCTCACAACGCGGACAACGACACCGGATTTTCTTCACAACGGGATCCTGAAGGCTGTACCGTTAATAGCCATGCACCTTCTCATCAGGGCAGCCCAGCATGTTCCAGTATTAAGACGGCAGCGTTAGGGGTCCTCTTCTGCGGTAAACCCGATGTCGTCGGCGTGTCGAAAAAGCAGTTGCTCGGCAAGGGGAACCTGGGTCTCACAAGCCCGAACGACAGCTGTGCTTGAAGTAGCCACCTACCGGGGCAGTGGCGCATCGTTTAAACCGCTGCACCACTGCACAGGAAAGTACAGCTTATCCCCGCTATCTATGAACCAAAGTAGAGAAGGACCAATCCCGCATAGTATATGGGCATGTGGGCAGAACCTAGGCAAGAGAACAGGAGTACTTGCGCGGAAGAATCTCTTGTGAGGGAGCAAATGCTATCATATTGCGCTCACAAGGGCATTTTAAACGTAATGTGATGGTGGGAGTAAGCACAGTATCCCTGTCTACGATATAATACTCAAATAGGACTCCAAAACAATCAAGGGACCCATTAACTTTATCGCATGATACCCTTAGAGAGGCCGCCGCGGTGAATCAGTGGTTATGGTGCATGGCTATACTGACCCGAAAGACGCAGGTTCGATCCCTGCCGCGGCAGTCAAATTTCGATGGAGGCGAAATTCTAGAGGCCCATGTGCTGTGCGATTTCAGTGCACGTTAAAGAACTCCAGGGGGTCGAAATTATCCGGAGCCCTCCACTATGGCGTCCCTCATAGCCTGAGTCGCTTTGGGATGTCAAACCCTCATAAACCTAAACCATAAAAAAAGGTAGAGCTTAGATGTCTCCTCAAGTCGTCTTGCACTTGTTATCAGCAGAGAACCAAATTTGCGTTTCGTCTCTGTGCTTATAATTTACATGCTATTGAGGAACGGAAAAAGAACACTGCAATTTCAAAAAGAAAACGACCAGTTTTGTAGAGTGTCGCTAACTTCCATGAAAATCAATATTCCTTCTTCATCCTCCCCATTATTTTACATTGCAGTAAGTTATTTGTTTGTGTGCGCTTTAGTCTATCTGGCCATTTTTACCTGCACTCCGTTTACTGATAACCAAGAGAATATTTGCGTAGACAAAGTTTAATACGGTTTTCCGCATAAGCACGTGTTTGGTTTGCGTTATAGAGTTTTACGTCACAAAGCGGCTCAGGCTATGAGGAACACGCTGCGCAGTATTCGTGTCTCCAGCATTTATTCTCCATCGAAATGGGACCGGCCCGCCCAGGATCGAACATGCGCCTTTCGGGTCAACAGCTGATCACCATAACCACTGAGCCACCGCGGTGCCTGCAAAATCCCGTGAAATATGTTTTCCGCTGGATACCACGCTACGATATCAGCATTAAACGGGCTGCAATTCATTCTGGATGGGACGGCGCGGAAACACATGCATTTTGTTTCGCCACCAAGATCGAACAACGGAACTGATGGAAGCATATTTCATTCTAAAAGAGAACCACAATGCTTCATCCAGCCGTCTTTATTGCTGATTGATTACAAACTGATGCTTCTTGGTAGTGCTCGATGTTGACAGGTGAGAAAGGAAGAAATAAAAATGATGAATGAGGTATATTTAAGTGGTTCACTGCGTGCTGGTGAGAGGGCCTCAGAAACATCTCTTAAGAGTGCTGTGTGCATGCGTGCACGACATCGTAATGTATCATGACTATTGTGTATGAATTTATGTACTCCTCTATAAAAGCTAGTTCTAGGCCATCATTCCTTTGTGTATCTAGACAGAACATTTAAATTCTGGTACTGTCAATAGAAAGCGCCTCACTTGGACATTACGAGCTATGTGCGCCGGATGGGGACGTTTGCTATGATACAAGGCGTGCATCTATCAATGAGTCTGTCAGAATGCAGAGCTCAGCAATTTTTTCTCGTACTATTTCTATTGCCTGATGCAAACAATGATATCCTAGTTTTGGTTCCGTTCTACGCACAAAGAATAATCACCGAGTTTTTGTGTTCTACACCGCCGATTCTGCATTTTCTCTACCCTTAATTTAACCAATGTAGGTCACTATATCGGCGAAACGCTATTACAGATGTATGTTCAAATATGCCAAGCAAAGGCATCTTTTGATACGTACCTGCCGACCCGTATCCTAGGTGACTATTGTGCTTCGTATTATTCTTTTTCGTTGCCGTTGTTTTCTAGCCGCCAGGAGACACGTGTGGTTCTTTTTTGTTCTTGTCGCGCGAATAAATCTAAGCAAATAGCACTCTCCGGGTATCGTTGTACTGCTATGTGGACGTGCGGCTCTTGCAGACCAAGCTCTATCACGAACCCTCTTGCTTGTTGTACAAAGACGACTTATTTTGAGAATTCTCTAAATGACGAAAATGATTCTTTAGCTAACGGAACGTGAAACTCCTCATCCATCCTTGATTAACAACCAGCATTGATGTTGCCTTATTTCTCAGGGCTCGAGGAACGTGCTTAAGAGTTCGAAATGAGTCCCTCGAAGGATTCCGGCGTGCTGACACCCGAAAGCCCAAAGTCACCCGGACAAGGAAAAAGCAGCCGCAGGACCCGGAACAAGCACAAAGGCCCTGTCGACAAACTGAGTCGACTCAAGAAGAAGAAGAAGCACTCACCAGGCTCGCACAAGTGAGCGTAGTATGCCAGAATAGCTAAGGCTTGGCGTGAATTTCAAAGCATTATCGTTCGGAGAATGGCGCAGCCAAATGTGGGAGGGACGACATTTTGTTGTTAGTATCATTCCTATCTTCCACTACGCTGCATATTAGCTACTGTGCCGAAGTAAGACAAATATTGGACAGAAATTCGCTATGATAGAAGCATGACGAGCGTGTTGTTTGCAGATGACTGAGTCGACACGTGCACACGCTGACAGGCTGAAAGTGCATGGCGTCGCTAATATATGTGGTGTCTGTGCCCCTGCAACAGGTCTCAGAGAGACAGCTTCTGTTGATAAGAAGCGTATAGGGTTAGGTAAGTTGGTCAGACTTTCTAAAGGAAAGAATGGCGCGGCATCAAGTAACGAAGACCCCAGGCGTTTGTGCGTGTGTGTGCTCTCCTGCTGTCCGTTACTTGATGCTGCGTCTTTCTTCCCTTTAGCTTGCTGTTGATAGGCGGCCAGTAAGTGCACAAGTCAATTGCGAAAGGAGTTTGAAGTAGAAATACCTGAATCGGTCTGCTCAGTTCAGAAAAAATGGCTGATATATCTATCCATCTTAAACTGCATGAGCAACAAGACTTGCGTTGCACTTCCCAGCTAGTTATTAGTCGTATGGGCACAGACAGACAACTCTTCTGCCTGCAATGACGTGTGTATTATGTTTAGTATATTGTGCGCAAAAATCACGCTACAGTCTGCTATGCCGCGACCACAAAAAGCAGCAGCAAGCGAAGTAACTGAAAACCCAGCTACTTCAGAGATGCAATGGTCTCTGACGTTGTGGTGCTGAAAGCACTAGTAAAGGCCAGATAACAGTGCCATAAAGTTTCTGTGTATTCACCAATTCATCGCTAAACAATCCCAGATAAAGGCTGAGAAATACAAGCAATGACTATTGTTAGTTTACCGAGCAAGTGCTGAAGTTGGTCCGCGGGTACGCAGGCCTCCGGACGGAGCGGGACCACGCAAGCCTAACAGGTCGTCGAGCGAGAAGATGCACAATGCAGCGTCCCTGCCGCCACATAAGATTCCACATCGGTCCCCGAGGTCACCGCGCACTCCGGTGTCATCGCCGGTCCCAAGCGCTCCGTCATCGAAGTCCCCGGTGTCGCTGCAGATGAGTCCAGCTTCTAGGAGCCGTCCCGACAGAGTAAGCGACCTCGGTGATGATAGGTGACTTGATTCTTTTCATAAAGTACTCGGATTTCATAACATTAAAAATATTATAGTCACTCAGCAAGGCTCACCACCTCCAAAAGCACCCAGGATTTTGGAGGCTTGAGAGATTGCTGACAGCACGAAAGCCCCTTAGAAAACAAATCAAAGCCACGAAAGCCAGAACATATGTTTAGTTAAAACCTTTGGAGAGAAGAGCTCATCTTCACGGGACATGGTAAAGCTGAGCTAAACGAAAGCAAAAGACTGGCTACCGCACAAGTGACCACTGGTTTTGTTGAAAGTTCGCAAAAAAGGCCTATTTGATGATAAAAGATGTCAGACTAGCATGTCCAGCCAGAAAGCACGTAATATTTTGGAGAGAACAAGGCTGTACCTATCCATGCACGCTCCCTCACTCTTGGAAAACACAGCTGAAGAGTCTATGATACAGCCGTACCCTCGTTTATGGAATAGCGTAAGGAGCACTTTCTGCTAAAAGCCCGTCTTCGGCCGCTGTCCTGCGTCAATGAAAAAAATCCCACAATAAAGAGGGATAAGTATGTAGAAGTAAATAATTAGAAGAAAATATCCGCCACTGGGCTTCGAACCCAGGCCCTCTGAATGCCAGGTGGGAAGCAAAGCATAGGAAACGAAGGGTCGTTGGTTTGAGAGTATTAGAGGAACACCTAGAGAGCGCATTGTGGTGTGTATGACCCAGTAATATGTGTTTGGGATGTTTGGTTTGGTTTGATTTATCGCTGCTTAACGTCCCAAAGCGACACAGTCTATGCGGTGCGCCGTATTGAAAGGCCCCGGTAATTTCGACCACGCGGAGTTTTTAACGTGCCCTGACATCGCACAGTACACGGCCCTCTAGAATTTCGCCTCTATAGAAATTCGACCGCCGCGTGTTTGGGCTGTGTACTCAGGTTATAGTAATTGAAAAATTCAAGCATAAATATGCTAACTAGGTGTCAAAATGCTAGGAATGAAAAGCAGTGTTACGGTGCTTCATTCTACTGAAACAAATGGTGCGTAAGTGTATGTGTATGTAGTAACGTAGTATCTCGTGGAGTGCAACCTAGATAATGACTGAGGATTTGTAATCGATAACTGGGACTGGTGAGGGGTAATCGCTAATATGATCGCAACTG
The DNA here is from genome assembly GCF_055824585.1 of Amblyomma mixtum. Taxonomy (NCBI): domain Eukaryota; kingdom Metazoa; phylum Arthropoda; class Arachnida; order Ixodida; family Ixodidae; genus Amblyomma; species Amblyomma mixtum. Next base: position 265,127,222 of record NC_143012.1, read on the forward strand.
TGATTCTAATTGATTACCTTTCTCGGTATGGGATTGTGTATTGGTAATCGGTGAGAAATTACATTGAAGTGAAATTAGAAGACAAAAAAGGAGGAGAAAGTGGTATCCCGTCTAATCTTAAGGCTAAGATTAAGTGCCCTCCTAATTTTTCTTTACAAAGTATGCTTCCCATCAGCCCGGAAGCGATAGTATTACGGCTCTTTCAGAGAATCATGATGTCATTCAGACGTGGCCGACATCTGTTACATACCTGGCAATGCTTAGGCAAGTTAGAGCCCTTCCCCGCCGAGAAGAATAGGTCAAGATCCCGTGCATGATCTTTCATGCTGCGTCCAGTCTCACCTACGGAAGTTTTCCGCCAGCATATTCCTGAAATGTCCTAGCGTGATTTCTGTCACGACCACTTTTCTTGGTTTTCCTTTGACGGTACGGCGCCATAGCTTTGCTCATTTGAAGTTTGCTGCAAACACGATTGGAACGTTGTAGTTGCATCCCACCTTCTTCAGGTTGTGAGACACCTCATGTACAGTCTTTGCCAGAAGTATACAGCCCAAAGGGTCTGCTTCTGAGCCCTGCAGAGTGGCTCCTCTTGCGTCTTCAACCCTCCCATCCTTAAGACATTGAAATGTGCTAAACAGCCAATTTGCATGGCTTGGAAGCAGACCCCTTGGGCTGTATATATTTGGCCGACAAAGACTGTAGATGTGGCGTCGCCGCCTATTTCACTTTCGTTTCAGACCTGTGAAGCACTTTTCGTTTCATCTTTTGCTGCAGCACTTCAGCCACCACTGTCGCGACAACGCAGGGGAGCCAGGAGAGATAAGTCTGCAGACCTGGTGATTGAAGGTTTCCTATATTCTGTGTGAACATGACATCAACAGGGTAGATTCTAGGCACAGAGCGGCAGTCACCTCTTAACTATTTTCGAGGGCATTAAATCATAAGATGACAAAATGTTTTGAATTCTTGAGACAGTAAACCCAGCGACCATTCTTCTTCAAGAGGATGATGTGGCGGCATACCATCCGTGACATACATGCCGTGGCATACCAGATTATGGTGAATGAGGTTTTCAGGAGTGTAGGGAATATGCTAACTGTTTAACTTTCGCACATCAATTTTCTTCTGGGGGCACCCTTCACTTTATAGACATCCGCATAATTTTCTTGAAGGAGAATGTTTCCAGCTGTACCGCTCCATAATTGAGGAATATCAGCTAGTTTACGACTCAGCGCCCTTGAAAAGTATCAAGAGGGACACTGTCTCTCTGTGCCTAGAGTCTGCTCTCCTGAAGTGCTGTTCACATAGAGGGCTGGAAAGCATTAATGACCCGGCGTCTAAAAACTAACAGACTGGAGCAGACTGACTACCCACGTCATGTGCTAAGCAGAGCAAGTGAGAAAGTTGCCTGCTGAGTGAAGTGTAACATTAGGAGCGAGAAGGCAAAAGAAGGCAGCAGTCTGGTAGGGATGTCATACGTTCACCCTTTGTCACACGTGAGATAAACCTAACATACGTGAGATAACCCTAACTTAACCCAGACTGGACGGGAGCGAGACCTATTGTAATCGACGAGGAGTACTCTAAATCGTCAAGCATCTCTGGGCCTTATAAATATGTCGGCCATGTCTGAATTAGATTTTAATCCTAGGCAAGAGCAGTAATACTACCGTGCGAGACTTGACGAAAGCGCATTTTATAAAGAAAAAGAGAGCACGACTGCATCAGCGATGCTTCAGTTTTTTTTTTCAAGAGTGAGGTTGCGTTCCTTGATAAGAGGCTGAAAGATACTGCCTAGTTGTATGCCAAGTGTTACCGGTTTTCTGGATATGTATGCTCGGTTAGATCTCTTTCAATCAAATATTGGCTAGCGAACTTTCAATCAAATCAACTTTGTTTTTTCGCTCGCCCTGTGCCCTGTCTTCAGTTTATTTTTTTTCGCTCAGTTTTACCATGTCTGAAGGGTTACTCCAAATAGGGAGAAAAAACTTTCATTTCGCTCGAAAATTTGGGCCGCGTGTGGGTGAAGCCCTTAGTCCACCGCCCTTGCGGGTTCTGAGGCAATATTTTTTTTTATTTGTTGCTTAGACGTTTGCCTAAGAAGGGGCTGAGGCTAAAGGCACAATGTTGCCTGACAGGGCCTCAGCCCCTTACTACATGACAAACAAACATACAAATTACAAATTATAAAAGTCCGGCGGGCCGGTAGAAAATAGCATCGTTTATAAGGAAGAAAAAAAATTAAAGAAAAGTAGGCACAAAAGTAAGCGTTATACAGAGGAAAATACATACACACTCAGCAAAAAAAGACAGAAGCGCTTGACAAAAATTTGCATCTTAAATCTACGATGAGTATATAAATAAGAAACAAAGACCAAGACATACATGAAACACTACATCAAATAACAAAGTTCTACTTAAGGCTTATTCTAGCCTACTGAAAAACAAAGTATTATGGACATATAAGCACAAACAAGAGTACAGAAATGCGAACACAGAATCAGTAACTGTGAAGAGAAAAACAACGCACTACAACATGCTTGCATGAGAAATTTTAGCGATTGCTATAGGTGACATCGCTACAGAGAACAGCTCCCTTACATTCATTTTTGAAAGTGGAGAAGGGTTTAGTGTAATTAATATTTATCTCTTCTATTGAGAATTCTGATAACTTGAAAAGACAGTGCTTGACGACCATAATTTGTTCTTATCCTTGGCATCTCTATTTTCGGGTCTTTGATAGCGTAGAAGTTTACTCTGTCTGTGGATGTGACATACAAGCGATTTTTACGTATCCATTGTAGCAACTGAAAGAAGTATACCTTATCTGCCCTCAGCATATTGTACTTTAAAAAAAGTGGATGCGTTCTTAGTTCCCTTTTCTCGCCATGATAATTTTCACATATGCGTAACAATTTCTTCTGTAAAGTAATTATTTTTTTGTAATTAGAATCAGTTGTATCCCAGACTAAAATACCATAACTTATTCTAGAATAGAATGGAGAATAATATAGTGTCTGCGTCATCCAAGATGGAATCGAGTGCTGGATTCTGTAAAGACAACCAATGACCCGTGATAAATTGGACTTAAGGCAACTAACATGGGCGTTCCAGGACAGATCACTGCTGAACCATACAACCAAGAATTTTTGCTCAGTGGCCTCCTCCAACAGGCTACCTTCATATCTGATGCTAATAGGTGTCTGGTCCCTAACGCTTCTGGGTTTAAAAATTACGTATTTACATTTTGTTGTATTTAGAGTAATGCGATTGGCTTGTAGCCACCTGGCAAGTTGTATATTACTTCGGTCATGCAGATTCCACTGCTCTTCCAGGCATTCGCTGGACAGCGCTGCCTCACAATGCTCAGTTATAGTATCCTATTATAGGAACTGTCGTTATATTTTGGGAGCCTATATCCTGGGAGGATATAGGGTCAGGTTGTCCTCGCACCAGGAACATACGCTTTTATAATTTTAGGCATGAATTCTGTTTGCAATGTAGAAATTCAGAAAAGTGTTTGATTGCCTACGGTGAATCGACTGTTCCCTCTTCCGCCTCGGGTGAGGTTTTGTGTGTAGCAGCCGTGCTTCCCAGACAGGTTCCAGGAAAGCAGAGAACGTTTGAAGAAATATTGTGAGTTTGCGATCGCCATCTTCAGCTCGGCTGGTGTGATCTGGGGCCATAACATCGGCTACTTCTTTGCTGTTTAGGTCAGCCTGCCCTAGTGTTCAAATGTTGTTATGATGCCTCTCTTGATACTCATACTGCCTTAAGATGTTTAAGGTTCTCCTGTAGAGTCTGCCTTTCCTAAAGTTTCGGCCGGCCGTTCGGGGCTCCGACATGATTTTCAAGAATTTGCCTTATCTGTTGCCTTCGGCGATAGCTAGAGTGGTAGTTATGTACTAGTCCTCATGTACACGGCAGTTCCTTTAGGTGGCGCTAGCGAGCTCAACGTAATTAGCGGCTACCACCGTAGCCAACGTAGCTGTTCTGTTGGAGTAGCTAGCGATGTCCACATATATGTTGTCGGTATAGCCTATATTAGTTGTTATAACGTTTTAGCTCGGGATGCTCTTGTGCGTTGGAATAGGTTGTGGTGCACATGGTGAGCAATAGGAGGGACCATGCAGCAGGCCTTGATATGGTTCAGAGCGTCTCCTGTCTCGCTGATTCGCTGATTCTACCAACGCTACCCAACTAACCAAGTTTGGGGACGAATGCCCTACCGACGGAGTTAGGAGGTTCCATTCTTTCGGTGCGGCAAGCCGTGCTGTTTTGGGTTCAGTAAAAGTGCTGGATATCCGTAAGCCCATGAACGTACTTTTGGAGGTACTCACTGGTAGTCCGAGTGCTGTTGTGTGATTTCCGTTGACCGGTTTTTATCTGGTTGTCTTCTTTCATGCCAAAACTTTGGGAAAAGAGGCTGTGATTACCTCCGTTTAATACTAAGGCTTGTATTAGCATGAGCGTGTCCTCCTCTTTGAGACCATTTTTTTGCGGCCAGCTAACCGGGAAATCGTCCTGGCCACCTCTTCTACACAGGTGGAGAGTATTTTGATGGTATGGTTTGCCCTCCCGGTTGACAGAAGCCACAACCCTCGGACCCTCAATGTTTGCACCTCCGCTATGGGCGTCCCTTCTAACCTGAGATCCAGTTGAATGAAGTCGTCATACCGGTGCTTGTGAATTCTTATTGGCACCAAGAACGCGCATTTCAGCACCTGAGAGTAATTGAATCAGAATCCGATCATTGGGCCTCTAGCTGTAATTCTTCTAAAGTCATACCGACGTCTGCCTTGTGCAGTGGCCCCAGACTTTACCTATGCAAACTGACGTCATCCTTCTTCACAAGCGATGAACATTTTCTCTCCTTTTTGCAATTTCGTTGCAGTCGTGAACGCTCAATGCATCAACTTCAATCCCGCACTCTTATCTCAAATTCGTGTGCATATGTACCGCTTACAAAGGGGGACGCCGATTCATAACTAATCCAGCACAGGGAATTACTACAACGCGTGAAGTGTGATGGCCTTGAGCCAAAAAATTTTTTATGCTCTACATTTCATAGAAGATACAGCAGCGCTCTCAGTATGACATTTTTGTCGGTAATTTTTCGCACCGTCTTTAGCTGTATGAGTGGAATTTATAAATAAATACAAGTTTGGGGTCATAATGGACACGCCAAAAAATTAATTACTTTTATCGCCCGGAGAATAAAATATTTCATCCCAATTTGCATCACTGGCGTAGCGGTACAATAGACAAGAAGCTTTCTGCAGCGCTCTTTAGCTCTCACATTTGAGCCATCTAACTAAAACCAGCGCAAGAATCGCGTTTTTTGTATCGCTTATGATTGTAATTATGTCGCTTTCTTATCTCTTAGAACAAGAGAAATCTCCTAAAGATATTACTTAGAATTCTCCCGTCCTAAATTACATTTAGCAATTTATGCTTCAAGCAAATATAAGAGTATCTGGTAGTTTGTTACCTTTCATCCACTCGCACCTTGCGCTTTGCTTATCGCGTATCATGCTTAGAACAGGAAAAAAGCTATATATTTACTCAGCGTGTTTAGCCCACCGATTTTCCAAATGGAACTTCTCGCCTCAACGCCTCCGTTAATGTAAATGTGGCATTAATAAAGTATTACACATAAGGCATGCGCGTTCCTTTCGACGTACACCTGCAGATTCCTTTGTCTTCTTCATGATGCAGACTGCTTGAACATTCCCTTTATCATTCTTTCTATCATCAGTGAAAATTTAGTGGCTATTGTTTTCGCTTCTAAAAACCTCATATTTAGTTTTAGCTCAGCTTTACCGTTATTTTCGTGTGTGTCCGAACCTTCTTTTTGTAAGCTCAAACTCGCGTATATTATAGCCATTGTGCCTTTTTACATTCCCCCATGTAAACCCCGCTCACAAATTGCCCCTACAATTTCAGCGTTTCTATGCCTAACATTTCTTGACAAATGCATTTTTAAGCAGGAAACCTTTTAAGAATGCAATCTTTTTACATAATGTAAGATTTCACTATACCAATCAATATAGCAACAGGCCACCCGACGGCAGCCTCAAATCTTTTTTCTATTAACGTTTTTACTATCCTCAAAAGCGTTCCCCATTGGTTTTCTATTGAAGTCTTAACTGGTCGATGCATCGATAGAAACACTTTAAAAGAAAGATTTCCTGCATATTTATTTATTTATTGATACCCTCAGGGTGGAAAAATTACAGAGGGGAGTGGGTCAATACAACGGTATCGATAAACACAGCAAAAATTTCACAATATAAGTAACAAATGACTTGAATGTCTGCAATATAAGTATAACAGTGTAAGCGTGCGTGTATACAGCAGGATGAATGATTACAACCTAATAGACAGTTTCTATTTGTAATGTCACATGCCAGAGCACACGTAGTGCAGCAAAACTACAAATGAAAGAAACTAGGAAAGTGAACCGTTATACAGTGCCAAACTTGCTAGCAACTATGTATTGCGTATAACCGACTGAAATAATAAATCATTGCAACATAGGAGGGAAGGCGATTCCAGTCTACTGATGTGCGGGGAAGGAATGAATCGGAAAATGTTTTAGTATTGCATATAAATGCACCAACTTTGTGAATGTGAACTTTGTGAAATGCGACATATCAGAAGAATGCACTGTTGCCTTTAATAAATCCGTAAATATATCTTAAGAATTTCAAATTTTCAAAATCTTTGTCCGAAATTGTTGGACATGTATATGGCGGGATCTGATTACCGCAACCCCTTCTTGAACACGCAGTGCTCATCACAGCAAAGCCAGCCTCGAGGCCGCAACACCATGGTCAACCGCTCCCTGATCGCCGTATGCCTCGGGCTCGCAGTCATTCTGGGCACCGCTTTCTTGCTGAACCGTGTAATGAAAGGCAAATTCCTTCGTGAGGGGGAGCCGAGAAATGCCCCAACGAAGTGCACTAGCGATTCGTGCGTCCGCTACAGTAGTTTACTGAGCGCCGCCATAGACGACGCCATGCCACCTTGCCGTGACTTCTACACTCATGTCTGCGGTCTGTGGAGCAGAACACAGGAACTCGGTACAACGGCCATTCAAGTGATGTGGGAGGATTTTATGAAGTTCGTCATGTCCACCTTTGACCACTTGCAGGTAAACGCAGCCTCACAATCTAGCACGCGCCATTACAGTAGTATATCCGAAGCATGGTACCTTGGTATGTGTCCGATGACATTCAGAGCGTTAAGAATTATTCTAAAATCAAAAGACAACAAAAGGCTGCACTATACGTGCATGCGTTAGCAGAATTGTATTGACTTAAGAGGCGCAAAAGCTTCTAAGCTGAGCGTGCCCAAACGCCCACAAGAAACTCTTGCACTACTTAGCGCTTTAAAAATGTCGAAAGAGCTTTAACGGACACAGACACACGCAGTGGCATAAAATGCAATTCACGCATAGCCTGGTTTAAACAAATGTGCTTGAGTTTTAACGAAGTTGAACTGAGTAGACTTGCGAAGGCACATGTTTAACCTTGTTGGCTCACCGTTTTGAGTCGCTGGGTTGTCGTCACGTCTGGTTACGATGTTCGAATCAGGTTAAGCTCTGATCGAGGTTAAGCTCATATGATCTGTTCATGTCGCAGATGCAAGCTGATGAAGACGATGATGTCCAATGTACAGTGCGAGAGTATGTTGCAGTTTAATACGAGGGGTGATCGGCAGAGGCGATAGCGTGGTGCTGTGATGCAGTGGCCAGCGAAGCTGATCTGTTCGCGCCGCTGCGTGTTCGAATGCAAGTCGGGCAGTACTGATTTTATTTCTGCCCACTCAAGGTTATGAAAGCCATAAAATTCTCGGTTGCGCTTGACCCCATGAAGTAGTGCTGCCGTACTAAATGTTTCGATGACATGTTTTTCAATATCTGTAACTATTCCGCTTTTACCCTCGATGGAATCCATGCTCCAGAGAGCCGTTATGACTGGAAACGTAATTCTGCTGTGAGCATAGAAACATGTTCTCGCGCACCCACGCTCACGAGCTCTCTGTCTGCGCTCCAGATTTCCAGCGTCAATCAAGCGGTCACTCAGAAAGGTCTCTTGTACCTCAAGTCATGCCTCAGCGTCCTCAAAGTGGATAACGTCGAGAACGTCAAGCGAGTGTTGGCAAGAGGAAATATTTTATGGCCTGAGCAGAACCCTAAACCAGACTTTCTCAATGCGATATTCTTCATGTCTTTCAACGTGTTCGCGCCTGTGCTTCTTGAACTCTTCATCGGGGACAACTACGGCAGGTACAGTTTTCTTCCCGGTGCGGAAATGTCTCAACTATTCATACCGCGCAAGAACTGTGATTCGTTGCTAGAGCGAAACATTATCATATAAATGTCATTCACCGAACAACTGGCATCTGATCGTAACTTCTACATAAGAATGGCCGTCCTTAGTCATTTTCTAGGCAGGCTTTGTTCGCGCTAGTAATGTTCCCAGTTCGCACGTTTCCCGCCACAACTGTTCGTTAACAAGTAGCTGGTTGGTTCAGGTAGCACGATACCTGCTGGTAACCAGCGGAACTTTCATTTCGTATTAGTCGGGTCTCTATCATTGCGTCCAACGGTGTGCGGCCGCTTGCGAGCGGTCAACGCCGGAAGCCCCGATTCTGCTTCCCAGACACTTGCAGTCGATAACCATCTAGAACAATTCGTTTTCTATATTTATTCTTAACTAGCTCGTTGTGCCATCTGGGATAGCGGGCCGGGCACTTGAATTTATTTTTCTGCCCACACTGCCTGTTGGTCCCGCTCCGGTGTCCTTCTCATCGAACAAATATATCACCGTAGCCACCGAGTATACCACGCAGTGCGCGTTCAAGCACGCCCTACAGATCGGCTGCGCTTGAGATGTTGGTGACCTACTTCTGGATGACGTAATTTTCAACAATTGCACTCCCTGTCAACTGCTTACCCTCCGTGGCCTCTACATCCTCTCCCGAGCCGATGATAAAATTCTTCATTCACGCTGCGCACGCGACGAATTCACAAAGGCTTATTTATTTATTTATTTATGTACAATACCCCTAAGGGCCCTCGCGCGAGAGTATTATATAGGGGGGGGGGGGGATACAAGCATGAAAATACGGCACAGGCACTTGAAACAAAATACACGTAATAAGGAAGTATGAAATAAAACTAGTAATGTACACAAATAACACAACGAACAACGCAGAATAAAATACTCAGAAAATACACATAATACAACAAAAATACAAAATCTGTTAGTCCATGGTTTGCTTTAACGAATGCTGAAACGACTGTAAGTTAACCTCAGTACCTGCGTGTGATGGCGAGTTATTCCAGTCCATTATAGTGCGAGGTATGAATGATTTCGCGTAAAGCGATGAACGGCATGTTATGCGTTTTATTTTGTTATCGTTGTTGCGGCGAGGGAAGACTGCAGGGTGTGGCAAAAAGCAGTCGTCGTGGAGGGTGGGGTCGTGATACAGTTTGTGAAGTAAGGTTAGGCGAGCGAAATGGCGTCGACGTGATAGAGGTTCCAACTCGGCACGTTGTTTTGATGCAGTGACACTGGTGAAGCGTGAATAATCTGAAAAGATGAAGCGAACAGCAGGGTTTTGCAGGGATTCAATGTTGTTTATGACGTATGCTTGCTGAAGGTCCCATATGGCAGAAGCATACTCAACTTTCGGGTGGATTAGAGTGATGTAAGCAAGTTTTTTTAAGTGTGAAGGCGCGTGTTTGAGATTACGCCTAAGAAGGCCGAGTGCGCGATTTGCTGATGCTAAGATAGTGTTAATAAAGTTAGGTCACACTGAAAGTGAACTCCTAGGTACTTGTTTGGTTTGGTTTGGTTTATTGGGGTTTAAAGTCCCAAAGCAACTCGGGCTATGAGAGACGGCGTAGTGAAGGGCTCCGGAAATTTCGACCACCTGGGGTTCTTTAACGTGCACTGACATCGCACAGTACACGGGCCTCTAGAATTTCGCCTTCATCGAAATTCAGCCGCCGCGGCCGGGATCGAACCCGCGTCTTTCAGGCCAGCAGCCGAGCGCCGTAACCACTGATCCACCGCGGCGGGGTCCTAGGTACTTGCAAGTTGTTGTAAGTGCTACTCAATCGTTATTGAGTAAGTGGGCTTACGAATTCGAGTGGAACGATTAGTAAACGACATCAACTTTGTTTTAGATGCATTTAGAGACATTAGGTGGTAATGATTGTGAAAAAAGTGATGTCAATGCTTGATAGAGGTTTAGAGAGGCATTCTTTAGTATTTTGTTATTAAATCCAAGGTGATCCGAGCTAGTAGTAATTTATAGGTTATTCAAAAGGGCAAGAATGCCTGATTCACTAATGATAATTCCTGGCACCAAAGTGACGGAAGATGGCTGTAACATGGGCGAGGAAGTGGTGTCTTCATGGGTGAACACTGAAACCAATGCGTCGGTAAGAAGCTGTCCACACTCAGTTTCAGTGACTGGATCACCGTCAGAATTAATCAGTACGATTTCGGGGTGGAAACTCCGATTGATGACGCGCCAGATTCTATGAGAGTTATTGGTTAACATGGTGGACAGGTCGTGACTGAAGAAATGATGACGAGTTGTTTTAAGCAGTGACTGATATTCGTGATCGCAATGCCTGTAGTTTGTCCATGACGATGGAAGATCTGTTTTGACTCCTTGGCGGTACAAGCGTTTTTTCTTATTATTAAGACGACGAAGGCGATTTGTGAACCACATGCATTTTTATGATATCTGATGGTGATGACTGGCACAAACTTGTCAACAAGATTAGTCAGTGTGTCTTTAAGCGAGTGCAATTTGTTTCGACTGAGCGAGATGAATAGTTAACTAGGACGTCCTCCGAAAATGATTGCATTGCGCAGTTAATTCCATCGAAATTAGCACGGTTGTAGTAACGAATTCGCTTAGTGGATGTTTTCTTTCTACCGAATGGACGAGTGATGTACCCACTGATGATGTCATTATCGGATAGGCGTTGTAGATACAAGATATCGGAACAAACCTCAGTTTATTTGTTAGGACGAGATCAAGAATACTTGCCGTTGTGGCGGAGCGCCGGGTAGGATCAGTGATAAGTTATACAAGCGAAAAATCTAAGCAGGTATGAAGGAACATGTGGGCTTCCTGATCACTGGGGCTAACCGTAAGATTAGGCCAATCAATGTTTGGAAAGCTAAAATCACCAAATACAACGAAAATTGAGTTAAAGAAACGCACATATAAGGCACTCAATAATCGATGAAATTCATCTGAAAATGTGGCAGTCATATCTGGCGGTCGGTAGAAGGCAGCAATAAGAACATCAGCAGCCCGGATTTTGCACCGTATCCAAACGCATTCAAGAAAAGTAGTGACAGCGATGGGAACAGCAGATATTTGTTTCTTTGTAGCAGTAAGGACGCCACCCCGTTTTCTATTTTTCCTATCACAACGAAAAACGCGAAATTCGGATTCAATGAGAAGAATGTTGGCATCCGGAATAGAATCATCTAACCAAGTTTCAGTTAATACCAGAAGTGAAGCGCACGTTGAATTGACGAATGATGAAAGGGCAACAGATTTTGAAAGTACACTTCAGATATTAGTGAAAAGGAAATTACTGCTATTCTATGAATTAAGACAAGCGTTCAACGCGGATAATGAAGACGCTGGAAAAGATTAGGTGGCTGTTGGAACCGGTCAGTCAGTCGTGGAAAGACTAACTGGCATCGCTCGGCCACTGGCGACATCCCACAAATAAGTATCCTGATTGATATGCAATTTAACGAAAGCCAGGCGCACGCTGTCACCATCTTTTTTAATCGTTTTCGAGAACTGAAGCAGCTGGCGGCGTTTGTTACGGACAGCAAGCGAATAATCACCTCCAATGCTAAAATCTGTTTCCTTTAGTTGCGGCCGTTACTTAGAATGGCTTCAATTTCTTTATCATTGATGAACTTCGCTATAAATGGCCGTGCCTTCTTGGTCGAGAAACGGCGCACACGATGTGCCCTAGCAACGGAAGTTACAGTGGCGCCAAGCTTATCGCGGCAGAAGTCGTTCACAAGTTGTTCTGATGCCTCCCAACTTTCAGACGAGTCACTATCGGCGATACCATAGAACAGAACATTTGAACGCCGCGACCTGTTTTCTAGGTCATCAATTTTATTAACGATGTTAGATAACCCAGTTTCGAGATTTGCCGAAATACTAACAGATGAAGCCAGTTCAAATTTTGTTTCAAGTTCTTGAACACGTTTGGTTAGATTTTCAAGGTCTGTTTTTAGTGCGGCATGAATATTTAGAACTTTTTTTACTGCTTCAATAAGAGTGGCGTTGCTTGCTTCAAGTCGCAACACGGTTTCTGCCACGGTGTCTAATTTCTCTTCCTGCGCCTTTGTCATGGGCCCTGGGTTTACTTCTACGTCCCCACTGAGAAGCAACAAGCGCAAAACATAAACCATAGCAGAGCAAGCACGCTTAAAAGGGCTGGGCGGCCACGACACTGCCAAAACGCAAACGTCATTGCTTCGGTAACACCGAGTTATCACCCTCATACGCACAGCCTCATGGACAGTCTCAACGTCACACTCCCATACATGCTCTCCATGTTTGTCACCGATGATTACCGGGATTTGTATCACAGCCTACAAATTGTGACCTTCTCCTAAAACTCTCTTCGCTATAATACTGCTAGGTACTCGCGCCGTTATCTCCCCTTTGGGTGAGAACCATTACTGCCCTTCGACACCTTGCTGCCTGCCACTGGCTACATCACTACTTATGCTCATGATGCCTTCGCCCGAGTGGACGTCACAGGCCAAGTTGTTCGCCAAACGCTGTGACTGTCTGAAAGTTCTCAAAACCGCCGCTACGACAGTCACCACCATGACGTCCACTACTCTCCAGGATCCTTCGTCCTACTCTGGCTCCAATCCCGCCGTGTGGTCTTGTGAAAAAACTAGTGCAGCGCTATACGGGCCCTTACCGTGTTTTACTCCCAGTGACTGATGTGACCTACGAAAACGCACCTCTCCGTCGTAGGGCCACATCCGCAACTCCGGCTTCTGAAATAGTGCACGTGACCCACCTCAAGGCCTATCATTCCCACTCTGCATCGCCCGCCTAACGTTAAGATGACATTGGCTGGTTGGTTGGCCTCCTATAACAATGACACGTACCCGCTACGGGGGAGTGCCCAAGAAATAGGCGGTGAACTGCTAGAAAAATTAGCGTTTTTATAAGGGTAAAAGGTGTAGTAATAGGGTACAGGCTGACAGATTGGACGACGCAACGGCAGGGGACATGTTAACTGGGAAATCGAAAAGAGGACGATGGCTTTATGTGCAAATTAGAATACAACGCATGTAATGTTTCGATTTCGCACTGATTGGCCGAGGAGGAAAGTGTTACCAGTCGACGACGATGTGACTATCTATGCTCTTGAAGACTACAACGCTCGTAGTGTGTGTGCATGGGTGTTCTTCAAACCTCAGATCTTTGATATTGAGCTAAAGCTAAAACCCTTGGAGGAATGAACGAATTAAGTAGAGGACGCTACATTACATTTTTTGAAGCCGGACATGAGGACACACACACACACACGCACACACACACACACACGCACGCACGCACGCACACGCACACACCATAGTTGGCAGCAGTCTCAGAGCGTTTGCGCACGCGCAGCAGAAAACGGAGCAGTTGACGCTCCTGCGCCCAGCGTTATCATTGGCTGCGCCATCGGTCAGGGACTCAGTAGCCCTTGCGAAAACCTCGAGGCAAGGTTATAGCCTCTCGACAGCAAAGTCAATGGTCTTGAGCTAAGGCGAGGAAGAACCAGGACAGACAGCGTTGGGTTCCGAATTGATCTTTTATTGACTGACCGGCTGTGCACGCTGAGCAAGTTGTGGCCTTGAGGAACAGTGCGCAAGGCAAGAGACGCTACAGTTTCTTCCAGCACACCACAGTGGTTTGTAGGGGCCTCCTCGTAACAATATCTTTTGCTTAAGAAAAAAAAAGTAATCATCAGGGTGAAGCTGCAACCCATAACAAGGCACTACCTTACTCAAGAATCACTGAAACCCCTGCACTGCTGACAAAGGTACATAGTTGCCAAGATTCACTACGCACGTGATTGAGGTACATAACCAGGTTCCACATATTTCTCACTGTAAAAAATGCAGTTGTGTTCCAGATACACAGCAGTAGATTAGAGATATGAAAAAACATTCTAACTAGGTAAAGAGGTATACTTGGTTGGTTTATGCGAATAAAGTTTAACGTGAACTTAGTCCATTACTAACGAATCATTTGCTACAACCGCAGTGGAGGAAAACATTGGCGGTCTAGTGAATGAGAATAAAACTGAGATCATGAGAAGCAATACATCAATCATAAGTGTTCAAAATTATCGCAACGAGGTTTTCGTGCAAAGAAAAGCTGTCGCCTAAAAGCCATATTCGTTCCAAGATGTCACTCCTCCAACAGTGGAGGCAAAACATTGATATCCCATCTCCTCGTCTCCCCTGTTTTCCCACTTGGCGACCGTCACAAAGTTTTATCTGAAATGCTTCAGTAAGTAGCTGGAACGTGTTCCCCATCTCTATACCAGGGCAAAAAGTCAGAGAGAGGTTTCAGTTATAATTCATGTGCTCTAGTTAAGTTCTACCAGGTGAAGACAAAACTCGGCAAGAGTTTGTTTTCCACATGAAAAAACCTAATCTGAATGGCGCCCATAAAAGATACGTGATGCAGAGGTTTCATCTGCAACTGATTTACTACGCAAGTGTTATGTGGACAGTAAATTAAAACTTCAGATAACTGTTAAAGCCTCAGACCATAAATATGTTCACTACCGTTGTGCTTGTCTTTAGTTCATGTGTGTCGCGCTCTCAAATGAGAACATTTTCATATCTGTGCGACATGGTAGTCACATCCATGCGAATGCAGTCGCACGTTAAACCATCCATAAAAGATATGTGATGCAGAGGTTTGATCTGAAACTGATTTAGGACTACGCAAGTCTTGTGTGGACAGTAAATTAAAACTTCACATAACTGTTAAAACCTCGGACCATGAATATCATCGATACCGTCGTACTTGTCTTTAATTCATATGTGTCGTGCTCTCAAATGAGATAACTTTTCCTTATCTCTGCGGCATGGCAGACACATCCATGCGAATGCAGTCGCACGTTAAATGCATTCGCTCCGATTAATTAATCCCGGTCGTAGATTCTGCAAGTGTCCAGCGCTCCCCTGTGATGCCAGGTCGTTGCCTCCTGAGGTGTGTCTCCTGTTTCTGATTCAGAATGAACACAGGAGTGTACTGCCAAGCATCACTCTACTTCACGTGAGCAGAATGCATATTATAAGTCCGTAGTCATCACTTCCTTGGTTAATGAGAATGTATGCATACGTATTTTTCAATTTATGAGCTTGTGCTGCATGCATACTAATGTCACCTATCCACCCAGTCCCACGCTAAGGCATCATTTAGATCCCCCAGCTGCGTTCTCTCATTTTATGGTTTATGAGGATTTAACGTCCCAAAGCAACCCAGGCTATGAGCGACGCCGTTGCGAAGGGCTCCGAAAATTTCGACCACCTGGGGTTCTTTAACGTGCAGTGGCATCGCACTGTACACAGCCTCTAGAGTTTCGCCTCCATCGAAATTTGACCGCCTCGACCGGGATCGAACTCGCGTCTTTCGGGTTAGCAGCCGAGTTCCATAACTACTGAGCCACCACGGTGGCTGATCTAACATTTTATTATCGATATTTGTGCGACCAGTGCTATTCTCACACTCACCCTCATTTTCTTGCAGAGGCGCTTACCTGAACTGGTACGTGTCCGACACCTACAACTATCATAGCGGAGAGCTGAGGAGGCTGTTCGAGACGCGCCACATGCGCGTACACCTGGCAGTTTCGTACAAGGCATTCGCCGGGACTTACAATGAGACGCGGTTGGAACAGCTCCTGAAAAACTTGAACAGCCTCGAGGAATTCCTCAAACGGTGGAAGGACGTGGTGGAAGATTGGAGAATGTCCAACGACAGCGCCGACATCCTCCGGTACACGCCCTCTGTGGACAGGAGCAGGTAGTTAACTTTTTTCATGATCTCGGTTTTGCTAAAGTGCATATGACCGCAATTCACTTATCCCAACTAAGGCCGCACTTAAGCTTCGTTGCAGGAAGGTGCCTGTGACGCTCGTAGCGCATGCTCGCAGGCGCGCCATCTATGTTGCATCGCAAGATAATATTCAGACATAAGACAATACTGATAGTTCCTACAGCTTTTCGAGAACGGCTCACTGGCGCTTCTTTACATTTTCTAAACATCACTATATTGATCCAAGTTGAAGTTTCCTAATTTTGCTGTCCTCCTTTTCTTTGTTTCGGACACAGGTGGGACATGGTTCTGCAGCGCTACACGAACAACACACTAGCATTTTACAAAGGCCTGGGCATTGAGAACGTGAAGTACTTTACAGACGTTTTCGCAATGCACAAAAACCTCGGCGAAGACACTATGAACGACATAATCGAAACTCTGAGTGTACAAAACCTTCTGGAATTCACCAACAGTCACATTCAGGTTAGCTACTACCAAAGCAAAGACAAAGCCGTGGAGTCAGTGCGTGCGTTCTGCTTAAATAACGTTTACGTTTTTTTCGGTTACGCTTTGAACAACCAGTTTCTACAAATGGGTCTATACAAAGAGCTCAAGAAGGTCACCAAGCTCGCTGAAAGCATGCGTCAAGACTATCCGAAGCTGGTGAGCGAATTCTCCAGTGACCCCAGTGACATGAATAGGAGTTCGCGCAGCGCATTTTCAGTACGCGCAGATGTTTTCGATAAGGCATTCGATATTCTGAGCAGATCCACTCCGTCAGGATACCCTTCTGTGTACAAAGGATACCCGGCAATGACAGAAAAGCCCTTGGAAAATTGGATGCACATGAGGAATTACTTGACTGGGTTCGCCTACAACGGTTCTTCTGTGATCCTCGCTTACAGCGAACAGTTTTTCAAGAGGTTCAAGAACTTCACAATGATGCTATATCATCTCAGACTTCCGTTCTACGCTGAAGACGCTCACCTGGGAACGATTCTGGGAGGCGTTGGGACGTCGCTCGCCGCGACGCTGTTTTACGACCACGTCGACAGGATGGCCAAAGACCCTGCCGAAGTCTACGAGCGAAACCAGCGCTGTCTATCGTCGAAACCCGAGAGACCAAACCTGGACCTCCAGGTAATGATGTCATGCCACGTCACCCCCGCTGCATGCTATAGGCAGCTTATTATTTGTGAACGTAAAACTTCGCGAAATTGGCTTATGTCGCAGTTTACTGATATTTCGTGAGCACTAAATTTCACGACGCAATAGTGGTGAACCCTTACGCTGCCATCTTCCCTGTTCGTGTTCAGTTTTTGGGACGTTCAAAGCAAGAATGCGACATCTTGTGCCAGGCATGTGTCACCAAGTGTGCAGGGACTCTGCGGTAGAGAAATAGAAAACATGTTATCTGGTCTTCTTTTGTACCGCGCATGATGTTTAAAAAGACCGGGCTTAGTACTCCTTTATTCACTGTCTGTAGACATCTAAAGGTCACGTGATCGACGACATTTTTTGCGGACGGTATGATTACCACAGAATTTCAGCACGGAAGTTCACGCTGGAGACACGCGTGATACAGTCGAAACAGAGTCTAACCGTCAGTGGTCATGCATGTGCTGCGTAAAGACTAACTGTATAATGCACACGCAAGGATGCTATAAAATTTTGATAAGGAATTTACACAGACGATGGTGTCCCACAATAAGTTACAGGATCCCAATGAAAACGATTCCAGGGTAAGATAAGGAAAACCCTCTGCGATTCCCTGCATGCTTATAAAGTCAATTCGGAGGGTTTGAAGGGAAAAAAGCTGCGGATAAGAGTTCATGGGCGCAGCCTTACTGACCGCTGACTTTATGATTAAATTTCCTTGCTGTTTAACTCATAGGAGGAATTTCTTAGCACGCTTGTTGACCTAAATAACTTTTCCTACTCAAGCAAAACTCAAAGATGTATAATTTCTCTGCGCGGTGGTTAAACAATGCCCTGCTTTTTTTTCTGGCGTTAACATGATCTTTATTTTTTTTACAGCCGCGATATACAAGTAGCATTGATTTCTATCCATTTTTTGTATGCGCAAACTGTGGTGAGAATTTCATAATGTGCATTTGTAGTGCATTCCGTTTCAATCTTTTTGTATCACCTACTCCTGCCTAAGGCCTTAAATTAAGGCTGGCAGCATCTTTGGAATAAGTAATTGAATAAAGCTAAATTTCCTGATGTTAGATCGAGGGAAGCGCAGTTGGCGTTGGAAAAAATTCCGAGGGTAATTTCGAGAGGAAAAGCAACGTGAACTAGGAAGAAAACAGATATTAGTGAAATAGTGACGAAAACCAGCCAGAGGAAATTAATATGCTCAGAGGACGTAATAGCAGACAAGGCACATCAAATGGTCCCAATAAAGCAACAGAGTGATTCCTTCTCGCAGGGGTCGAAATAGCAAGAGTGGCGATGAAATAAAAAATTGGAGGGCGTGCACAGGCCGCAATTCAAAAAGGAAGCGGTGATTCGCCATCATTCTGAGAGTCGTTCCTCCTACAGCTCAAGTGCCCGGCTTGAAGATGATGAAGGCGAGATATCCTAATGCATTTGAAGGGATTCTATCAACATTCATTAGTCACATCAACACGAAGGTGACAAAGTAAACTACGATATTCTCTTTCCTTTTCTTAATGTTTAAACTGAGATCCACATAATTCGTTTGTTTGTGTGGTCCACAGAACCTCCTCCAAAATGTGCCGAAAATAACCTGTTGGTGCCTTCAGAATCTTCACAGAAGGTTCTCACTTTTTCCGAACGCAATCGAAAAATATTGCCGAAACCAGGCGTACCCAAAGCTTTGTGCATCCCAGGGAATGCCCCTAAAGGTTCATTCGTTTTTCTCGTATTTGTTTTGATGACCTACATACTTTTCTGTTGAATAGCAAGAGGTCGTCGTGCCGGTCATGTGAAATACTGCATGCAGCCCGCACAACTGCACTTCTAGTTTTCTGTTCCTAATGCATGCAGTGTGCTGAAATGACAAGAATCTGTTGCATGTATGCAATATCTGATGCAGTGCTACGGTATCGGCACATATGGGTGCCCACTTCATCCCAATACTGCGGGTTTTATCTAGTTACAATAAATTCGTAAAATCAGGGCACAAAAACGTAACGCAGGCTGAAAGTTCAAGCCTCCCACTCAAAGGCTCGCACGAATCATCGAGCAAGCTTCGGCTACATGTTTGCGAAAAAAATATCTGATTTTAGTGCTGCTAGGCGACAATCAGAACTATACCTGAAACAACATACCTATATAACTTACCCATCTGAAGCCCAGGGACAAGAAGAAGGCGTTAATCGTGAGTTCCACGCGTCTTTCTGTACTGCGCCATCAGTGCATGACAACTTGGCACTCACACGAAAGGATCACCGCAGTCATAAAATATAAAAAGCGAGAGAACTAATATGACGATTTGCTGAGCGCATGCAGCTATTCAAACTTAATGCCACTCCATAGCGTTTTGTGACTGGATTAATTTAGTTCCTGTCTTCCACTCAGCCAAACGCCAAGCCACACAAGCAACCATGCAGTCACTTAGCTTGCAAATTACGTATTTGTAATTTATATTTATGTACAACAGATAAAAACTTCAATGACAAAGTGGAAATCCTATGTTACGTTGTAAAAGGAGCCCTTGAAAAAACGGTGAAAACTTTCGAAAAGACTGCACCGAAAACGAGCCACAACTGACGGCTGATGCGAGAACGCGCATAGACACACAGTCAACGAAAATATTACAACTGCAGCCACAATGTTGCCGACTGCAATTTCAAACTTTCGCCGTAATATATGAGCTCACGCAGCTCAGGCACAACGTTAGATATTGATAGTGCATGAAAGGCATCGTAACATTGTGACATGGTTAAAATACAAACAATGGCCTAGTCTGTCAATGTAATGCAGAATAATTTAAATTCGTGTTCACTTCTCAGTAATAAAAGAATCTCTTCAGTCAGGGAGAAGGCATACATGTTAGGAACCACAGCAGTGGGTCTTTTGTTTTTCTTGTTTGACCTTCCAAAACGAAAAATACCAAAGCAAAACTTATTAGGCCCGCGGCTTGTGGCGCGAGCAGCCATTTTCTCTTTCTTCTTGAGAATCACTGGGCACGGAGTTATCGTTCTAGAAAAATATTGGGCTCTTTCGTTTTTGTCGATGTTTTATTCAGCCCATTCTGTTCGGTTACAACATTTCTATATCCTTAATGGAAGCAATGTATTTTTGCTTGTCTTTCTAGTAAGTCTTGCCTCTTCGGTCCTGAAATGTTTGGTGAACTTTCTACTGGGATCTCGGTCAATCGTTCCTTTTTGGGCGAGCCTGGGGAGATACTTTGCTTTCTGGGAACATTTACGAAGGCAACAATAGTCACTGAAAGAAAGGAGAGCATAAGAGAAATATCATATGTTTTTTATTTGTATTACTAATCGAGCGAAATTGTTATTTGCCTAAAGATAATTTATTACAAACTCGAAGAAAAAACAACCACCTGCCGCCTAGGAGATCCGAACCCACAACCTCAGAATTTTGCATACGGTGCTCTACCAACTCAGTTACGGCGACGCCTGTCCAGTCTTCTACTTTCGATGGTATTCATGTTACGTGTAACCTCACTTTATAGAGCATCGCAAGTGAAATACGGAGACCATGGGTCCAGATCCCACCGGTAGCATGTGGTTGTTTTTCTTCTACTTTGTAATCAATTACCTTTAGGCCATTAAGTAATTATACCATTAATTTCGCTCGATTAGCGACACAGATAAAAAAGATATCGAAACATTGCGCCATGATCTCCTTGGTTTCCATGATTGTTTGATTCCTTCATGCGTACATCACAACAAGACCCTCATTTTCCTACTGTTGGGAGCTCAATTGCTGCGTGCATGTTGAGCATTCAACTGGTATGTGTCGGTATATGTGTGTGCAGCCTATATGCGCATAGAGTTCGTCTCGACATATGCCTGCTTAGGTAACGCGTGTCCCTCTGTGTTTGTTGTTCTGAGTTCAGTGGCGTTCTACCCAGGGTGCAGTGGCTGCCGTGCCCATAGTGTCCGCACTCTACCGGAAGTGGAGCAAAGACGCCAATCTCAGCGCCTTCACTGGAGACATCCCGCCCTTCCTCAGTTCCCAGCTGCCCTACTTTGCAGCGTGCTACCTACTCTGTGGCAAGGATGAAGGGCCTCTGCTCTGCAACACGCCGCATCGACATAGTTCGGACTTCGCACGTGCATTCGGTTGCGAGCCGGACTCGCCTATGAACCCGAAGAACAAGTGTTCGATGTTTCCTTAGGCTGTGATGACAGGCGCACAACACATACTCAATACTACCGCTTTCCTGCCTAGTCACCGTCTTCACGTAAACTTAACATCTTTTGGTAAGAGAGCGACGTCTATTTATAGATATTATTCCCGCTTGTTGCATTCAGAATCGCTAAAATTTTATATACTGTACAGTCACAGCAATGCGTCCGGGTATTTTTGCGATAACAAATCCCGCAACGCACGCATAATGTACAATACACTTAAGGCCTGAATCCTCTCTAGTTAGCGTATAGTACGAAATGCGCTGGAATCTGTGTGGTGCTTTATGCCGTTTCTGCAAAGGAAAATTGTGAAGACCGAAATACAGACGAGAGTTATTACTGTCTAAATGTCGCCATTTTTTCGTGCCCATCGTAGTTTCGAGTTGGGGGTGAAAAAAATCATTGTTAAGCTAACGACACAGTGGAAAGTTATCCTGTTTTAAGCGCTCGTGTGGTCGTTTGCATGTGGGACTATGTCTACTAAAATCGTACGTGAACATCGCACTAGTAACATGTCATTAGAATTCCAGCTTTAATATAAAACTTGGGCTTCCGGAGGAACCAAGTCCTCGCACAAAAAGATAGAGCTCCTATGTGACAATAAAAATGTATGCAATGCGTTCGTAGGCACCTGCCGTGATAAGGTGGCTCGGCCGCAACTGAATTAACCACATTATGCACACGGCCCTTTCTTTCTCATTCGCCAGTCGGGAGTCGCGTCAAGCCACTGTGGTCACTTTACGAAAGGCATGCGGCTACTCTGGCAGAAGGCTGCGCCAAAGACGGCGAAATAAAAATCCGGAAATTGGCATCATTGTAAAACTTAAATGGTGATGTGTTGCTCTCGCATTTAGTAATTAAATTCAATGAGACGCAGCTAAAAATGCTACACTTTCACTTTAATTTCTCTTCAATGCGGAAGGGAATATTTTCGGACGTTCCTTCAGAAATAGGCAATGGGCATTAAACTCGATTACTTATCCCTGCCCCCTTCTGAGGTAATTCTTCACAGTCGTAAAGTGTCAGCCCGACTTGCATCGCTTGCAATATGGGTTTTATCGAAAAATATTTAGGACTATCACTTTAACCATGTTTCCAAATTTAGACTAAGCTATAATAATGCTCAATAACTCCTTGGCTTTCGTCGAGTATGGCACGTATCTATTCATATTGACACATGCGTGAGCCCACTTCTGACCACAATGTATACGCGCATTTTTTTGCTTTCGTGCTGTGTTCGCCTTGCTTGAAGCAGCATCACTAATTGAGCTTCATGGAAACCTCGGGACGTTATTTTCAGACTAGTGTAAAGAATTATGATCTATATATCAGATCTGTCTGTACTGAGTGTGATTTGAAGCGACTAAGGCTATGAGCGGCGAAGCAGTGGATAGTTTCTAGCAATATGGGTTTTTTAACGGGCACTGACATCACAAAGTATACGAAAGTCGCGGGTTCGAACCCGCTCGCGGCGATCGCATTTCGATAGGAAAAGCTAGAGGCCCCTATAATGTGCGATGTCAGTGCGCATTAAGAACCCCAGGTGGTGAAAATTATCCGGAGCCCTCCACAGTGGTATCCCTCACAGCTTTAGTCAGTTCGAGACGTTAGTCCTACGAACCTCAACCCAGAGTAAAAAATTCTATTCTCGATGTATAAGGCATTTCCAGCCTTATCAGGCATTGTCCGGCTACATATCGCAAACATTCTTAGGTCTGGGGTAGCACCCAGGCCATATCACAGCGAACGAATTTATACCTACGCTCATGGTGGCGCCACCAAGGACAGTATCTTGCAGCATTAGCCGTCGACAGTTGCTGCTCTCGACGCCAGATGGCGCAAAACGTCCAAAATGGGAGCGAAGCGGCGCCGTCGATGATTTCAAAACTGTTCATGGGATCACTGTCACCTTCCACTTAGCATGCATTAGTTGCGGTGCCTAGGCGATATCGCCTGCCTTTAGTTTTTAACCAGCAGATGTGTTCGCAAAGTGAAAATAAAGGCGAGGAGGACTGATGAAGTAGTCCTGGTTCTATGGTCTCCATTAGTTTGCTGTAAAGGCGCTTAGGAGGTCTAAAAGATTGAAAATTAAACCAGGGCCGCAGCCAGAAAACCCTCCTTTCTAAACATTTGTGCCAACAACAGAGCATTTTGCCTCTCGTAAATGGCTCACTTCTACTATTCAACCAATACTGCAATGCCTCCACACACAATCTCCTGATAACCGAGTGAGCTCTGACTAGAGCGCGGCGTTGAGCATTCAGTATTCGCTGAGGCACGCTTCCGTCACAAGCTTAGCGAGCCCGTGGGCTTCCCACCTGCCGTACATTTCTCCCTCTGACGTGCCTTTCTGAACGCTTTCACGCTTTCTTTCTCTTACTGCCCTGCACTCAGGCACGACTATAGTTCGACGCGCTATATGTGCACGTTGCGAGTGGTTGCGGCGAGTGGTGCCAATGTAGGCGCAGCATTCTACCAGGGGCTCTAAATAGTTAATATTATTACGCAATGCCCTCTATCGCATACGAAACGAAGCTGCATCTAATGAATCACCAGACTCTTCCTGTGATAAACACCGAGTTTGCTCTCATTAAATTGCCTGTTTTTTGTTAGAAAACATCATTTTCGATGTACATTCAGACCATTTGAAATGCTGCAAAGCACGAGAACAGTAACTGCACCAATGTATTGTCAGCTGCAGTCGAGTTTAAACCAGGGTGTCGAACCGGAACCGAACCCGAACCCAAAACCGGAACCGAACCCGAATTTTCGCCCGGAACCGGAACCGAACCGAACCCATAATTTTTTCGCCATCTTGGAACTGAACCCGAACCGGAACGATTCAAAGGAACCGTTCCGAACCGGTTCGGTACCCGGTTCAGCCCCATTTTTTTTGCATCTCGGCATACTTCTTGTTTTCGGACAAAATGAGATGATCTGGCGCATAGATTTAACCACCCGTAGCTGTCTGCGCTGGGAAGTGGATAATGGTACCCATTATATGCGACAGCAAACTTACAGGAAGTCTGGGGCCTGGGAAGATGCCTAATTGACGCTTTTGTAATGTACTACCGCCAATTCTTTGTACTTCAGGTTTATGTGAAATCTTGAGCTATTATTCCTCCCCTTTTACGTATTTGCGTAAATCTTTAATCAAATTGTTAGCACTGCTCTAACTCAATGAAGGACTATAGACACCAAATTTTTGCTTGCGTGCTTTCTTCTTTCAAACGATGCATTAGACAGTGGTGTACACGGAGCACCGCGTGGTATTTCACCAACACATAATAAATAATTTATATTTGAATTTCTTCATGACCCTGTTTCGGTTTCACCAACATAACGATGGCTGTGACGTGTAGAGGAAATTAGGTCGCGTGAGGTGCAATAAAATGGCAATACAACTGCTGATACGTCGTTCGTTGTGATTATAGGTCTTGAAGCCAGCTTATGTAAGTGCTAGAGTGAGTCAAAACAACGCATCAGTGTTTGTATTAGTTTTCCCGTGCCTCATGTGACCTAATGTTGATTTATTTATTTATTTATTTATTTATTTATTTATTTATTTATTTATTTATTTCAGAATACTGCAGGCCACTGCTTGGCACAAGCAGGAGTGAACTTACATTGTTACATAACCAAAAGAATAAAATTATTCAATATTAGCAGCACACGGATACCAAAAGAATAAACTTATACAATGTTAGCAGCGCACGGATACCAAAAAAATAAAACCAAAAGAATAAACTTATACAATATTAGCAGCACACGGATACAAAGCATACATATAAGCAATATTAGCAGGTAAGTAGATGATTTAACGCATCAGAAAAATGTTCCGAGGAAAAAAACTGATTCCGGTACCGAATTCCAATCTTGCACTGTTCTAGGGAAAAAAAACTGTATTTAAAACTGTGAGTTTTGGCGAAAAGGGGAGTAAGTGAATGTTCATGAACGTTCCGAGTCCTTCTCACTAGAGGACGCTTAATGCACTCCGGAAACTTCAGTTTATTTTTACCTGTTAAACTATTAAACAAGAATACCAATCTATTAACCTTTCGGCGGATTTCTAGTGTATGCTATTCGACATCATTAACTGCGAGGGAGAGTCTTCCCTTTGGTATTTTCCGTATATAAACCTAACCGCTTTCCTATTGACTTTTTCAAGGACCATCATGTCCTTCCTCGTGTACGGGTCCCACACGACTGAAGCATATTCAAGTAAAGACCGCACACAAGTTTCGTAAGCCAATTTTTTCATGTGTGCTGGGGCAGTTTTTAGCTTTCTTCGTATCACAGCCTTTCTTCACTGCTTCGTATCACAGCCTTCTTAGCTTTATTCACATCACAGCCATCATTCGGTCGATGAAACCGGGACAGCATAGAAGAAAAAATTAGTTTATAAATCATTTAGTGGCAGTAGGCGAATACCACACGGTGATCCATGTGTTCTAATATCTATGGCGTCATTTGAAAGGAGAAACACGCAATAAAACTGGGTGTCTCCCGAGGCCCGCTAAGGGTCTCAGTAAATCAGAGGAATGTCACCTTCGCAGGCTGCAAACTTTGTTTTTCATTCAATAATCCAGCTACGCTTCAAGCCATTGAGCCCGAGTCCTTTTCGGCACAGTGCAAATTTTGTGGCCAGAAGGCAAACTTGTACCACATGGTATGGGCTTGTCAGAAAAATGACAGCATTGACATCATAAATCAGCCAACGCGGGAGGGCTGGGAGGCGGCCCTGTCCAGCTCGGACCTCGAGGAACAACGAGCCCTCGTCGCCAGAGCACGGGCAGCTGCTTTCACCAACGGCGTCCCGGACTAGGGACCCGATCAGCCTTCCCTTCAACTAAGGCATTGTGGCTTTAATAAACGTTCTCATCATCATCATAGTCATTTAAGCACCGATTGAGAATGCCTCCCTTTTATTTGCGTCATTTCTCACAAATAGATGAAATATTAGTGCGAGGATCCAACAACTTTGTGATGGTGGTTTTTTAGGAAAGGAAATGGCGCAGTGCCTGTCTCACTTCTTGATGGACACCTCAACCGTGCCGTAAGACAGGGAGGAAGGTGGGAGTGAAAGAAAAAAGAGAAACAGGTGCAGTAGGTGAGGCCTCCGGAAGGAAGGAAGGAAGGAAGGAAGGAAGGAAGGAAGGAAGGAAGGAAGGAAGGAAGGAAGGAAGGAAGGAAGGAAGGAAGGAAGGAAGGAAGGAAGGAAGGAAGGAAGGAAGGAAGGAAGGAAGGAAGGAAGGAAGGAAGGAAGGAAGGAAGGAAGGAAGGAAGGAAGGGAAAACTTTATTTACACTAATGGTTTTTCCTGCGGTTTGGGGGCATCTTCAGAGACGTCTTGGTTCTACCCCCAGGAGCCTTCTCTGTCGAAGTCGTCCGCCTCTAATCAGTGGTCGGTTGCCCTCAGTCCAGGGCTCCGCTGGCCACTGCCGCCCGTTGAGCTCGCTGTACCAGACCTTGTTGGTCTTCGCAGCGGTCGCTGGACAGCAGAGTCTCCCACTGCTCCGCACTCGGGTTTTGTATTTTGGGGACCACGTCTATGTTTTGGCAGGCCCATGTGATGTGGTATAGTGTAGGTTTTTCGTCGCACCAGGGACATTTGTTCGTGTATATCGTAGGGTGCATTTTGTTTAGTATATGTAGGTTTGGGAAAGAGCCTGTTTGTAATTGCCTCCAAGTGACAGCTTCCTCTCTGCTGAGAGATTTGTGCGGTGGGGGATATCGCATTCTTCTGCCTCTATAGCTTTGTAGTATGGCCGAGTATTCCCTGGGTGCTGGCGCGAGTTCCGCGGCCTCGTCGGAAGCTCGGAAAGTAATGTATCCTCGAGCTATCCTGTCGGCCTCTCGGTTCCCTGGCACCCCCGTGTGCCCCGGTACCCACACAATTTTGTGTCGGATCTTGTCGTTTTGTTCTTCCCGGTTTTTAATTCTGTCACTCGCTGCGAGGAGTATACGGAGTGCGTGACGACCTCCGGAATAATTTCTACCAGCTGGGGATCCTTAATAAAGAGCAACTGCATAGGTTTCAGAAATCGACGAGCTAAAAAGGGTCGAATGTGTGAAATTTCCAGGTAAAGTATGCGAAGTCCTTTTGGCCTAGCATTTGAAACGCTGACGTAATCACCAATTAAAATTGGGACGGCCTTCAAGCTTCTCCGCAGCGTACAACGCTAAGTGGGGGACACATGATGACGTCATCGAAGGTATCGGTACATTTCCAACGCATAAACGCCTGCTTTGAAGGAAAAAAACCAATGCCACCGAAGGCAAAGCCCGCCGAACGTTGTTTGGCCGCGTCCAACAAGGCACGGCAGGGCGTGGCTGACGGCAGCGGTAATTCGAAATCATACCTTCCATGGCGTCACACTAAACTTCCCCGCGCTGCTCCATTGTTTTGAAAAGTGCAAAATTTAATCGTCGATTACGTCACTATTTTAAATGGTAGTGCAAAAAAATTTAGCATGTTTAACCTACAGCCTATATAGATTTGAATCCTTGAGTATCTCGATATTCTCAAAAAGTGGCGCAGTTGCCCTTTAACGTGCACTGACATCGCGCAGCACACGGTGCCTTTTGCGCTTCGCCTCCGTCGAAACGTGTCCCCTGTGGCCGGGTTCGAACCCGGATACACCGAATAAGTAACCGAGCGCCGTAACCACTGAGCTACCGCAGTGGGTAGTGCAACATATACTTTTGTAGGCGCTCATTGTCTCAGACAGCAGGTTCTAAATAAAACCCCTCACGATGCAGGGCAACAAAGAAAAAAAAATGGCTCAATGACTGTGGAGCTCGGCTGCTGATTCTAAAAATACAAAAACCAGCGTGCTCTGTCGCCCGCCGAAAATCCCCAGCTGATCTCCGTTAATTTGGAGCCCTCCACTACACCGTCTATCCTATAGCCTCAATGTCTACTCGACACGTTAAGCCTGCGATATTACTACTAGTATTACCAAAAGGAGGATGTATAAATTGGTGAAGCTTCTCTTTTTTTGGAATCCGCATATTCTTGTTTGCAGCGACGGAAATAAGCAACGAAAGGCGGGTTCTTGGCAACGGTGGAGATTCACTAATAAGAAAAAAAATTAAATACCGGATAATCAAAAGGGCAATGCGGAAATATATGCGCTCGCTGGCATGCGTTAGTGATCACGCCCAGAAAGCATAGCTGCCAGAAAGGGGTTGTTTGTAGTTTTGAAAATAAATGCGTGAGACAAATTGGTGGACAAATGGTGCACGCCAGATTAACCACTCTTTATCACTCTATCAAGGGCGCAAAAAATTCTGTTGACGCAAAGGTTCCATTTGAAAGCGCCCCAGGAAAAGTCTCAAACATTCAATGTAGTGCAAGTATATCTCCTTCCTCGCACAATGCTGCACTTGCAAGAATGCTGCAGCTCAACGTCTCAACAAACATGTTGCCAATTTCTTTGGTTTCGTTTGGTTTATGGGGGGTTTAACGTCCAAAAGCGACTCAGGCTATGAGAGACGCCGTAGTGAAGGGCTGCGGGAATTTCGACCACCTGGGGTCCTTTAACGTGCACTGACATCGCACAGTACACAAGCCTCTAGAATTTCGCCTTCATCGAAATTCGTCCGCCGCGGCCGGGATCGAACCCACGTCTTTCGAGTCAGGAGCCGAGTGCCGTAACTACTGAGCCACCGCGGCGGTGCTGCTGACATTGTGTGTCCGTGCAAAAACGAAGCGTTCTCAACCCATCCAAGCGTGCGTTTTTTATGATACTATTTTTATCAGAAGAGAGGAGGTTGACGTCATCATAATAAGTCAATGTCGTAATTTCTTACTCTACTATAGTGAGAAGCCACGATTAGCTGTGTTTTTGAAGATACTGAGCTATATGGGTTCGGGATATATAACGTGAGTCACAAAGGTGGTGTCGAATAGGTGATTTAAATAAAATATATTTGGCAAGTTCTGCAAGTTAGGGAGAGCCTGTGCTCCCACGAGGCTCTCGTTGGGCGGCAGATGGGCGGTGGAGGGATTCTCGCACATTTTCTTACCATTTAGTAAAGGAGGGGTGACTGGCAAGTCGGTTTCGGGGCGACGGAAAGGTGTCCGTCTGTATGTAGGTACCGATACATGGCAGTTTCTGTTCTCAGTAGTGCGCGGGAACGTAGAGGGCGCGTTCGTCGGCAATCTTGGGGCCCCGTAATTACACTGCGTACGAGAAAGTCCCAACTGACTCAAGCTTCAAAAGAGACCTATTACTCGCGCAACGGGGTCTCCCAAATTGCTCAAGCAGGAGGGTCTTGTAGATTGAAAGTCCACAGGCTTTTCGCCTTACACCTCATAAGGTGGATTATAGCGTATACATAGCCGATTTTCATCTATTTCGAGTTCATTTCATTTTGCGGCTCTTGCCGTAAATTCGTCTTTGCTGCGGACAATAAGTAAACTGAGTAAAGTGAGAACATCTCGCATTAAACAATTTTTCACGCTTAATTAACGCAGTAAACACGACAAAAGAAAGACGGGAGACGACACGAGCGCTGACTAACAGCTGGTTATTTTATTCTGGGAAAAGTATATAAAGGCGCCGGACTCAAGGAACAACCCTAAAAACAGAAGAACAAGGGTTAAAACTTAAAAACCATACTGCGCATGCACACCACAATTGAGTCATGACGTTTTTTTCAACGAAATTCTAAGATTATCTTCCATAATAGACAGCAATCCGCTATCTCCTGGACCTCACACGGTTGCTAAGAAAGCCTTACTCCTTATCTACCAAATTGATAGATGATGAGGCAACACACTCATCAGCTTCCTTCCTGGTCATATAGGCCTCGACCAACTCCCTACTTATGCAAACAGGGTTATTAACACGACACTTGTCTTATCTACGGGGTAAGCAATCGTTGCACTCGCTGCAATGCAAAGCCAAGTTGTACGACACCGCTACTTTTTCACCCATGTGTGATGTTCGAACAAATGCTCATTGCTTACCCATTTAGAAAGACAAGTCTCCTGCTTATTCACCCAGATCGAATTTGTAGGGACATGGTGGAGGCCTTTATGATCAGGAAGGAAGCAGATGGGCGTGTTGCTTCACTATCCGTCAATTTGTAGAGTCAGGCTTTCTTGGCAACTGTGTCAGGTCCAGAAGATAGGGAATTGCTTTCTACTATGGAATATAGTCTTCGTATTTCGTTGAAAAAGATGTCATGACTCGACTATGCTGGGCATGCGCAGTATGTTTTTTTAGTTTTAATCTTTGTACTTCTGTTTTTTGCATGGTTCACTGTGTCCTGCGCCTTCATACACTTTTTCTAGAATGTAACAACCAGTTGTTAGTCAGCGTCTGTGTCGTCTCCAGTCTTCCTTTGTCCTGTTTATTGCGCTGCTTAAGCATGAACTCTTACCAGCTAGCCCAGCTTTATGTTCTTGTAAACAAATCTTTGCATTTCTTATTATGTATACCGATGTGCCGGAAAAATGAAAACGCATAGCAGGGTTGACAAACTCATCTGCGTTCAATTTTTTTTTTGTCCTGAACCCGTTTGAACCGGTTCGAACCGGTTCGGAGTCCGGACCGTCCCGAACTGGTTCGAACCGGAACGAAATGGCCCTCTGGAGCCGAACCCGGAACTGAACCCTTGTAGCGCCCGGCGGCGCTGGCGCTGAGATCGGCGTTCCCGCGCTAGAGGAAAATAAAGATGAACAGCGCGTGCTGGGCGTGCACGCCCGGCAGGGGCAGTCCGGAACTAGAAGCCTGCCACGCTGGTCGTCTCTCTGTGGTGCTCCATCCCTGGCCAACCGCTCCAGACTGTCGATCCCGCTTCACCCAAGCACCTGACAATGAGCCCCGCAACTTCCTCCACCATCGTCACGGCTCTCACCGTTGTGTCAACAGTCACACCTGTGCCAAATACTGTTACAGCTGCTGCTGTCGCAGCACAGCTGCATTCAGTCCATGGAGCTGTTTCGCCCGCTCCTGTGCTTGTGATCGTGTACTCGGTGCGTCAGATTCCCATCGGCATCTGCTGCAACGTTCCGACACTGATGACACTTGTGCCAGCGGGCAGCACTACAGTCGGTGCCGGCCCAATCATGGCCTCTCCTGCCCCGATGTCCATTGTCAGCTGGACACCCTGCATCATTCGCCCATTGCGCAGCAGCCAGGCTCGTCCACCTGAGCCCGCGCACTCCACCCGACAGCTCTTCCCGGCTCCTGACATGAACTTACTGGACACTTCTACTCTCTTTTCTTTTACCAAGCGCACATTCCGACGTTCCGTCTAGGCGGGGGGCCCTGTAGCGCCCGGCGGCGCTGGCGCTGAGATCGGCGTTCCCGCGCTAGAGGAAAATAAAGATGAACAGCGCGTGCTGGGCGCGCACGCCCGGCACGGGCAGTCCGGAACTAGAAGCCTGCCACGCTGGTCGTCTCTGTCTGGTGCTCAGCTGCGACCCCGCAAAATCCTCAACAGCCTAAAGGCGTGAACCCGAACCCGAACCGAACCCGAAAAAATGCCGGTTCGACACCCTGGTTTAAACGATGCGCCGGAGTTGGCTTCTGCGCAATGCTGAGATGCTTTTTCAACCATGTGATCATATTTGACCAATAGAGACGCGAGCGGCGCAGGGAAAACAAACGCGAAACTCAGGCAAATGTGCCCAATACCCAATAAGCAAACAATACCCAACACATTGTCGACTTGTGTCGAATCGCATTTCTCGCTATATATTCTCCGTATTCGCAAATAGTTAAGTCACTACCTGCTGCCACGTTCGGCTTGGTTTTGTCTTGAGTTCATCTTATTTTAAACAGCATTACTAAATTTAACGTGATGTTCTCATTGCGATCGTAATTTTTATGCAGCGTTATTGACAGGTTTTCATCTACTTGAGTTTATGCGACTATAAGCAGCAGATGTTTTCAGCCTTGCGAAGGCTTGGCTGTGCTCGATTTTAAAAATGTTTTTTTTTCGGATAAAGTCCACTCCTTCTGGTGCACCCTTCATCAAACTCGACTTTTATCCGGGGACCAATAAAAACACTTCCGTAATGATCCTCCAGAAGCGCCGCCAAGGGTGATTTTTTGTACCTTCACCTGTGCACGCTTGTTCTTGCCAATCCCAGATGGCGCTAAATGTCCACTGTCGCTGAACATCCATAATCGCTGTAACTTGGGCGCGAAGCCGACTGAACATCAGTTTGAAAACGAAGTGCACGGAGTCATTGATCATATTTGGTTTGGTTTGGTTTATGGGGTTTAACGTCCCAAAGCGACTAAGGCTATGAGAGACGCCGTAGTGGAGGGCTCCGGAAATTTCGACCACCTGGGGTTCTTTTACGTGCACTGACATCGCACAGTACACGGGCCTCTAGAATTTCTCCTCCAAAGAAATTCTAGCCGCCGCGATTGATCATATTTGTTCGGACACGTTATCAATGTTGTCTGGGTGGTATGTCTGTTTTTATTTTTGTTTTTTAGCGATGTAGTAGTGACATCGGTCGTGACAAAATCTGGGCTAAGCGTTTGAAGGTAGGTTGGGTGTTATGCAGTGTTTAAAGCCTGGCTCCATTGAAAGGTGATCTCTAGTCACGGAAGGAAAATTCAGGAGAGGCCCTAGCTATCCGAGCTGCACGCCAAAAAATGTGTCGAAAGTCACGCGGTGGGATGAAGAGAGAGAAAGCGGCTTCCGGGATTTTGTACAAATAGGAAAAATAATTTTCAAGGGCCGTTTTTTGCTCAGATTATGCCACAGACATGAAACAAACGATCCCTATAGTCTGCAAGTGTGCTCGTTGTTGTTGTGTAGCCTTGGAACTGAGCGGCCAGCTCAGGACTGACCCGCCGTGTGAGGCCATCGGTTTACCTTTTTCTTCCACCCTTTATGTAGCGCTGCCAACGTTGCATTTCAACGAGACAGCATTAAGGCTACTGTTCCGCTGAAAATTTGGCGCCGTCAGCATCGGCATTATGAGCGAAAATTCCTCGGAGGAGCACCCTAAGTTGGCCACCTAAGGCACGTGCCCTTGTGGCGTCATCACAACCTGCCTACGTACTAGATTATGAGCGAATTGAGCACCTTTGGAGGTGGCAGTTAAATTAAGGGTCGGTCGCGATGCTTTGGAAAAAGGGTCGCATAAGCCATATCTGTGGCACCACCTGACATCGCAGGGCAGTGGCGCATCGCATAACCGCTGCACAACTGCGCCATGAGGGGTATGACGACTCATTGGGATCTATTAACGTAAAGTCGAGGAGGACCAATTCCGTATATATGGGCATTAACCCATAAACGCTCTCGCGCCATGCTCTTAAGGCGGAGCCTCAGTACGTGTCCCCAATAATTTTTCTCCCTCTCGGGTTTTAGAAAACGTATTAATGATTCTTACTAAAAAATCACAGAGGAATTTTCGGAACGATACTGAAGAAATGTTTCGACCACCGCTGAGAAGAAAAATTAAAAAAAAAAGTGTTGATTACTTCGTACTCATGCAGTACTTCTATTCTAGTACGGTGGGTCTCGATACCTAGTCAGTATCGGCGGGTGATTTGAGACCTCCCCCCCTCACCTCCCCCCCCCCCCCCCCCCCCAAGAGCCTTAGCACCGGCGTTATGACCTCCTTTGCCTCTCTAACAAGGTGCCAAATTTGTAAGACTGAAAACTGGAGCAGGACCCTGCCTGCAGGCGCTCCTTTTTCGACACTGGCACTGACGCAGTGTTCTGCCTCGAGCTGCAAGCCTGGGCACCTGCCTCTGAAACACCTTTCCACCTTCCAAGCACACTGTCAATGCTCCCATGTACAATGTCATCACCACAGTGCAACATATACAGAAGTGACGACACGAGCCCGTAGTAATTCATCCAACACAAGCCGATAATTCTAGCATTTCGCTGTGGTCTCCCCCTCTGCTTTGCTCCTCTCCCCGAAACGCCTTTGTGCTCGTTTCCTCCCTATTCCCACAGGTCCTTTCAGGCACTATCAGCATCATCAAAGTAATAATATCGACTGCAGGGAAAAGGCCTCTTTCAAATCTTTTCAATCGAACATTTACTGTGTCAGCTGCGGCCTCCTTGTCACCGCTAACTCTCAGATCTCATCCTCGCCCACATGACGTTCTGCCGCCCCCAGCAACGCTTGACTGCTCTTGGAATCAATTACGTTACCCTTAGCAACTATCGCTTATCTTGCCTTCGCATTACACGCCCTGCCCACGCTCATTTTTTTCTTTATTTTGCTTACGATGTCATTAACCTATGTTATTCCTTGACCCACTCTGCTCTCTACCTGTCTCTTAACCCTACACCTGTGATTCGTATTTCCATTACACGCTCTGTTGTCCTGAATTCAACTTTCTTCGTTAGCCTCCATTTCTCTGCTCCATAAGCGGTGAGATGCATCAGTTATATCATTTGTTCTTGAGATATACTGGTAAACTTCCTTTATGATCTGAGGGTATACCTGACAAATGCACTAAACCCCGTTCTTATTCCATAATTTCTTTCACTCTATCCGGATCTGCGCTCACTACCTGCTCTCAGTAGAACAATTCCCAGCCCACTTGCAGCACCTCCCTACTAATTATGAACTCCTGTTCCCTTCCGAGACTGTTTACGTAAATTTTCTACATAATAAATTTTACACCCACGACTCTTCTTTGCCTGTCAAGGTCCTAGATCATGCTTTGCAGCTGGTCCCCTAAGTTACTTGGAAATGAATGTCATTAGCGAATCGCACATTACTATCCTATTCTTAACTTGAAAATTAAAATTGAAAATTTGTTTTCGAGGAAAGGAAATGGCGCAGTAACTGTCTCTCATATCTCGATGAACGCCCGAACCGCGCCGTAAGGGGAGTAATAAAGGAGGGAGTGAAAGGAAATATCTCATTAGACTCCCGAACCGCGCCGTCAGGGAATGGGTAAAGGAGAGCTTGAAAGGAGAAAGGAAGAAAGAGGTGTCGTAGTGGAAGTCTCCGGATTAACTTCGACCACCTAGGAATATTTACTGTGCACTGACATCGCGCAGCACATGGGCGGCTTTTGCATTTCGCCTTCACCGAAACGCGGCCGCCGCGGCCGCGTTCGAACCCTGCTACTCCGGCTCAGTATACGAGCGCCTTAACCACTGAGCCATCGCTACAGGTGTCTTGATTAACTTTAATCACTAATTCTTCCCAATCCATTTCTCTGAATACCTCCTGCTAATGCGTGCTGAATAATACTTGAAAGATCTTGTGTCGCTGCGTGGCAACATGCATAACTGGGACTTTATTTCTTTTTCTATACACGACTATGGCGGCTATGCAGCCATTATGAAAATTTTGCAGCAGTTTTAGGTATAGCACTTCTATACCCTTGTTCCGTAATTCCCTCATGACTGCGGATGGGCAAATGTTTTCCGAACACGACCGTACGCGAAATTCGCAGGTCTTGGGTTTGGATTCCGTCGGTGGAATGTGGTTGTTTTTTTCTTCTATTTTCTAATAAATAATCTTTCAGACAAGCAGTAGTTGCACAACCAATTTTTCGTCGATCAACAACGCAAGCTAAAATAAAAAAACGCAAACATTCACCTACTGCTTCGGCCACTCTTGGCTTTCCTCACATATATGTCACAAACGGGCCCCTCATTTCGCTACCTTTCTTTTAATAATTGTAACGTCAGACTTTGGTACGTAAAACACTGGCTGATATTGCTTTGCGAGATGTGAACGGTCAACGAAGTCCGTTGGAGTGGCATACCTGACGACATTTCAATCAGGCTCATTAGAGGCTTGACCGCAGTAAGTTGTTCCGTGCTTTCTCTACAACAGAGAAGTGGAAGGTGACTTGCTTTTCCGGGAAAAGAGGTTCACATTCCTCCGAAGTACCGGCTGTAACAGCAAGCGCTAGGAAACTGTGAACAGCAGCGTAAGAGGACTAAGAGCGCACAGAGATGGTCAAAATGGCGTCGTTTGCAAGCGTAGCAAGCGACCGCTACTGTGTGCAACGCCAAGCGGCCAAATGACGCACTAAATTTATAAAATAAAAATAAACAGTTTGAGAGCATCAGAACAGTCAACAAACCGCGCCTCATATTGTTATGCAAAAATAAGCACTTACAGCTTATAAAAAGATTTGCTTTGGCTCGCAACGGTTAAAATCATGGTGACATGTGCTGCATTCATGGCTGAACACTGTATCGGCACCGAGCAACCTTTCGGCTACAGACTTTTAGATATGTTTGTGGGGAATCTTTATTGCCGTTTTGGTATTGGAGGTTTCGTACAGCGCAACACGTGTGCTATCATTTACAGAGTTCGCTGCGTCGGCGCAGCCGGTCCTGCCAGCTATTCGAGCCGCAATGAAGGGACTCTCGCAGCATGTACAAACTGACAAAAATCAACTTTCAGCTGCCCTCGGATTCAAGTGCTGCATGCTAGTGAACTCTGGCCGTACGAGTTAGTTGCTAGCATCGACCTTGACTCTGAAAAACATAGAGCAAAATGACAGCTTCCTTTCCACAGGTGCGAAGACCGGCCTTACGAGTTGTGGGTTGGCTGCCCTCGATTTGAACCGTGATTAACATGATTAGAAATACTGCGTAAAATGATAACTGTCTTTGCACAAGTAGTACATCTTCCCATTTTTGGGTGGAAAAAAAACAGCGCGAAAGGGACGGAAGACAAAAATGAACGTACACCAACTCGCCCAACTTTCCATTCTACTACATCTTCCCTTGTAATAAAAAGTGGAAACATCAGAGTAATATTCAGCCTTTTCCTAATTTATGTGTAACAATTTTATGTTTTATTCAGAGGCTGGAATAAAACGTACGAAGGTCGAAAGCTGTTGCGGTGTTTGCATAACACCCTTTACCCATGATAGTACCTTTCAAATTGCTGTTGTTTTGTTGCCGGTTGTGTCAACGTAAAGACGCGTCAACTTCACGTAGTCTTGAGGTAGACGCTTTACAAATGTTTCTAAGCAGCCTTTTGGCTACAGACCATTGAGAGATGTTTGTGGGGTATCTTTTTGGCGTTTTGGGATTTGAGGTTCCGTATAACGCAACATTTGTTTTATTATTTGTAGCGGTTTCAAGCCGCTTATATGGAGTTTCTTGCTTTAATGTTTGCTGTCGGCTTGCCGTACACCCCATGCCGACAAATCCCTAGTGCATATCGCCGCATCACAAAGTGTACCCCAAAATTGCTTTCCGACCGACTGAGGTTTTAAACGGGCACTCAGGAAAACATCGACTCTTTGTTCTCGAGATTCGGCAGACACTTGAGGCTGCTTACCAGTGAGAATACGAAAGCATTAGAGTGCTGAGTCAGGCTTCGTTGCAGAATGAGTATGGGCCGTGAGTCCTGAATACCACTGCGCGTCATGGTTACACACATATTATACAAACTGTATACGGATTAGGTTATGTTACTTGTAAAGTACTGTGTCATTAAGCACTGGGTCATTATATACCGCTGAATGACTTTTAGTCATTACTATGGCTACGAGTCATGAGTTTCATAGGTCACAGCACGTTACGTTTCATCATTCATCACTATACATGCTCGCTTACATGTGTTGTGACATCGTACACCGGCGTCTGATTCATTCGAATTTTGTGACATGGACGGCGGCGGAAGGGTTTTGTACACATAACGGTATTGGACAAATAACGGTTTAGTATTGATAAGACTAAGTAGCATGACTCTTTCTGTGTATGCTCATATTTTTCCGGCAGTGAAAGATGTAGTTATTGCTGATAAAATTACATTAAAAAAATAACCCTCCAGTCCATATGTAAGGCTGGAGTTCAAGTCCTCTTTCTACTAATCGTCTGTTACTGTTTTTTTAAAGAACATTAACAGCATGAAAATAATTTTTCATTTTCCTCCATGGAGAGTACTGCCTTTTAGAATTCATTCTTGCGGTAATTATGGCTTCTTAGCCAAAATTACCGCTTGCGATTCTCATTCGAAACCAGTTGATTTTTCGTCTTTTTGTAAACGAGCAATTACTGGCACAGAGACCATTAATCATTCCCCTCTGGTTGTGATTACCTTTTAGGTGGCGTTCAAAGATTTTCGGGCGCCTAAATCGCAGTTTTAAAACCTTTCAGGCGGCCCGGGAGGCGAAATGAGAATTAGGGGCACTGTACCGTTGACTGAATGGAAACCTCTCCATACCCTCATTTTTCACGTAGGCCGCGGACCATATCCTTTGAATTGCTGATTGAAAGACGGATGGAACACAGGTAAAGCATATTTAACATCTGGTACTGAGTGTTTTGCGAAATCACCGCCTCATAGCCAGCGTCGCCATTAATGCGGAAATGTGCACGTAGAGTCTCCGCCTCGTGCTGCACACCAATATCGGTGGGCAGCAATTCGGGCCCCGCCAGATTGCCTCGAAGCCGCAGCCGTGCGGAGTAACCGCGGCAATAACATGTTATGTTTGGAGGAAGGAGAAATTCATGAGCTTTTGATGGATTCGGATGGCGATGCAAGTTATGCTGATCAATTCTTTAATCCTAGTCGAATGGTATGCTCACTGAAGCGTAGCAGAACACATATATAACTGGCAACGGATGAAGAACAAGCGGAAAATCACTGCGCAGTGAAAGGGCTTATCGCATTTCGAAAGAGGAGTTCGTATTGGTTTTCTCGGCGCATCAAGGAAAGCACCCGCCGGTGCGCCGTCGCTGAAGCCACGCTTCGCTACTGCGGTTTTGAAGCACGGTCGCTATAAGCAATAGCCATGAAAACAGTCTGGGCTGAACTGTAATGGCCATACTGTTTGACCGGATTTAAATATTGCAACTTATAACTTACGGACTCGTTTCATCAGAAATATTCGCAGTATAATATTGCAAGTTTTTTCATGCACGTCTCCACCCGGAGCTATCCCGCCCGACAGCATGCCTACTGTAAGTCACCCAAGAACACGTGCCAGCCAGTAACTTCGCCTGCCAACACTGCTCCCAAGCTGTTTGTCGTCTTACCTCGCGACGCCTCAGCGGTGTGGCGATGGGCGACACTGCAGAGGGCACCCAAGAGTGGATCAGACGCTTCTGTGACGTTTCAGACAGCCTTCCAGTCGCACTCTGACTGCTGTTAAAGCCACTCTTTAAACCGATATCAAAGCATGTGCACATAATCACGTCACACGTACAAACCCAACCACATGGATTTTATGACCTATCAAAGGACAAGACTGGCCATTAGTCTTGTGCCGAGCACCCCAACATTAAACTGCGTGCTGTGGGTTCAGTGTCATGCGCTCTGAGTTTGACTTTCGCAGGCTCAAACCTACCATTGCGCGGAAGGAAAACGACAGTCCTGTAGTGTTTTATTCGTTGATCCTATCCTCCTTTGTCGGAGTATCTAACAACGTCGTTCTGAGCGCACAATGCGTACTCCTACTCTTTATAAATAGTTCCCACATTTCTCTGTTCTCAAGTGATGTGTCCGCTGCTTAATTTCGGTATTACACTTTGTTATTCCCTTTTCAGGCAAAAATACTAATACATTTCCTTACCCTAATATCCTACGTCCTTAACTACAACTGTCGTGCCAGCCCAGCTTTAATAAAGCCCTTAAGCACGCATTCAAATGCATTAAAATCAACTTTAACCACCTGCAACACTGAAGCGATCTCATTCGGCACAATAACCGTTTTCTTTTAAACTTGATCACAAAATCGTTCTTAGTATGACGACCAGCATTTATGGGCAGTTGAGAATACTCTGCCTTCAGGGTACACTTGCACTGAATGTTTTTGGCTCGCTTAAACGCAGTTCTAATGACTAGGAAGGTATTCACGTTTTCCCATGACCACTCTTTTATGGCTCAGGAATGCATTTAAAAGCGACACAGCACACGACGGTGGAAAAGATCCCTTGCGGTGCAAGTGGACCTGTATAAGGACAAGGGCGGAGTAAGTGACCTACTCGGTGTAGTACACCTCTCTCCTGGGCTGCAGTGTGCTATACGAAAATAATGGGGTAGGCGCCCAGTTCAAATCATACACGGTCCTCTTCTTCCGTGTTTTGTTACGGGCGAAAACGTTCGAAATTACAGTCCAGGAGTAGCACCGACCACTTGGGGGCGTCACTGCACGAACATGACGTGTTACCGGACATGAATGAAACTCGACCGCTGCGTAGCTCGGTAACTCGCAAGCACTGCGTTGCTACAGAAGTATGAGATGAGACAGCTGCGCGTGGCTGGTTGCTCAACGCTCTCTTTGAGGAACGCATGAAAGAAACGAGCTTGGATGAGTAACGCCGGTGATATGCAGCTGAGGAAACGACTTGGTTCGGACGATGCGGCCAGCATTGAAAGAGAAATGTGAAAACGCTTCTTTTGTGCTTTGCAATGTCAGTACACGTAAAAAAACGCACAGATAGTCCGAATTAACACATGAATTTCGACTACGATGTGCCTCATGGCCAACGCGCGGCTTCGTGCCATTTAATCTCATATAGCGTACCATATCGCACCGTACCATACCATACCACATACCATGCCACACTATCAAACCATACTATACCATACCACAACATCCATACCATATCATACAATATCTTTCCATACCGTTTCATATGAATCGTATTAATTTTAATCAACGCAGCAAATCATAAAGCAGGCCATGAATATAAATGTATTTACCTGGTTTCACCTTTCCGCCCTTCTTCGACTGACAGTATAATGCTCTTTTCTATTTCTTTGCATATTCCAAATAACAAGCGTTTTTTATAAAGGATATATAATAGACGTCGCTCACTGCCTATCCAGTGACCAGATTTTCGTTATCATTTCATTGGTTCTGGTTTGCAATATTTCCGTCTCCTTGGTTTTGTTTGTAGACGAAGAAGGAGAGTGCAAGAAAGGTGTACAAAATACCTCAAGTTGTCCATTCCTTTTTCAAAAACAATTCGTAGCATTTGAAATTAAGTTTAAAAAAAGACATATTTGATAACACATAACAAAACCGTTTAAATGAAGAATGGAATTATTACATTATCCATGTTTATGTCTCCTTAGGAGATGATCTTCTGAAGTGACGACTTCTTATTCTCGCGTACGTGAAATAAAATACGGCGCCCTCACCTGGTCACGTTCTGGACACGCCTAGAGAAGCCTGAAAATGAGGCCTCCGGAAATTAATGTTTTACACATTGCCGTAGTGTACACTGCTTTCAACTGCCTGCACTAATTATTACTGCTGTTTTTGCAGCATCATTTAACATGTGATCTTAATCAACGCAAAAAGTGTTTTAATGGCACTATTCTCTGTTTTTTTCCCGATCCGAGTTTTGCACTGCCTTAGCCAAGTCCCCTAATACGATCATGAACTTTCACGGCACGACCGCTGTGGTATCTCGCACGTTTAATTAATATTTAAGTGTCGCTGTGGTGCAGTAACTGCCGGAAGAATAATCGTAACGCTAACTCTATCAGTCGCTTACAACAACCTCAAACTCAACTTATCCAGTCAACAACCCGGCAGTGAAGCTGCCACGTCGCTGGTTCCGTACGTAGCTCCACTTGGTCCACGTACAGCTGAGAACATCAATGAATGGTTTAGACAGAATCGAACTCACTGGAAACTAAATTTTGGCTGGGTGGGTAAACGTGAATGAGCTTTAGATAAGCAACGGAAGTGTGGACAGCAGCCGCACTGAGATTCGCTGTAAACCGCGGAAAGAGTCCTTGCTTCAGATGCATGCGCAAGCAATTCACTTAAAAAATTTCTGTGCGAAATGCTGGAGCATTCCACATAACATTCTACGTAATTTATTATATCCATGACAGAGAATGGCATTTGTACAACAATGGGGTTCAGTACAATTCAATACATCCCAATGTAGTGCAGTGCTATCGACTACATAAAGATGCACCAAGATGCAGCAAAGATGCACCAAAACGAGCAAAGCAAAATCTAACGTGATATCAAATTATGATACCACATCTGCTCTAATATTCGTGTGCTTCAGGTAAATGATAGCTAGCTTCATCGCTACACACAAAAGTGATAAACGGCCGCAATCTGTCCACTGCATGACCACAAGTTTCAAGCTGTAATGTAATTAATCATATTTCGTGGTAAAATCTGTAATGCGAAGCAAAGGCTATAACGCCATTTTCTTTTTTCGCTCGGTTTTTTTACTTTCTTTTTTGAACCCCCCCCCCCCCCCCCCCCCCGTTCTTTCTCAATAATCTTTCTCTTGCCAGTCGCTTTGGGTCTTCGAAGCTGACGAGGCTCGTCCGGTGGCGGGATTTTTCCACCCGCTTGCACAGACCTCGCTTGCAAAATTCGATGGCCACTCATGTCCCAACCCCGTGCGATGGGTTCGCCTTCGCGCGCAGCTCGCGAAGGCTGCGCGTTTAATGGTAAACGGCCAGCGCGAAAATGTCCCTCCGCCCTCTCCGCCTACACGATTCGTCTCGTTTTATGACTGCCGTTCGTCACGCTCTGCTGATATGGACAGCGCGGCGAACAATGCTCTGTGTTGAGGACACCGCGATTCATGGAACGTGTCACAGATCCCGCCGTCGATCCGTGTATTCAGCACGAATGACGACTTCACTACGCTCGATAGGTCATAGCTCTACTGTTGGATGGACTGCATCAAATATGTTGTTGTCATTTTTTGCGTGCGTTTTTTTTTTGTCTTGATATCAGCAATGGACACTGACCTATAGCGGGACCTTGACGATGAGAAATGCATATAGTCTGATAGAACTCAAGAACGAAGCAGCAAATCCCCTCCTCCAACCAATGGCGTCGACCGATTCTCACGACGGCGTGGTCAGTCCTCTTGGATTTGGTAACGTGACATTTACCAGGGTCGGGAATAGAAAGGATATTAACAAGAGCCTGATCGGATTAACCACGGCGTCCTGAAAATGGCCAACGTCATTCTCTGGAGGGCTTCTTTGAGAGGCATCTGCCGCTTCCTTCTTCAGTTGTGCACGACTATAGCCTGCCCGTGGAATGCGCGAATCATCCAGCTGGGCTCCAGAAAGTTGCGCTTGAAATGATTAACAGTATGCTTTCATATAA
Source organism: Amblyomma mixtum (assembly GCF_055824585.1). Taxonomy (NCBI): domain Eukaryota; kingdom Metazoa; phylum Arthropoda; class Arachnida; order Ixodida; family Ixodidae; genus Amblyomma; species Amblyomma mixtum. The sequence continues at coordinate 265,170,744 of NC_143012.1, forward strand.
GGTAATTTATGAGAAGCAGGCACCTATGCAACAGACCTAGCCTCGGCTACGCTATGCCGTAATAGATCCGACATCATCATCTCTGGTACGTGTTGTTGTGAAAGGGATGTTTCCTGGTACCACGGGTCTCCGGAAGGGGAGACAAAAAAACAGAGTTCGCCCACTTTGACCTTGTTGCTAGGCCTTGCTTTCGCGTTCCTTAATTGATCGAACAATAACAAAATGGTTCGATTGTCACTCTTTACAACGCTTGCAATGAGGTGTGTAGTAGCATGGTCAGAACGCCCTGTTTGTTCCCAAAGCGCACCGGTCCTCGTATTCTTGCTACGGAAAGGAAACAAATATCAGCAAGTTTCATGCCCCGCCGCAGTCGGTTTTCATTGCCTATACGCATGACGAAGGCGTACAAATCATCCCAGGTAGCTGTTTTGATAAACTACACTCGATCATACTCGCAGTTCGCACTCGAGCTTCAGTCAGTCTCCCGACAGGCTTAGTTTTAGGCGCCCGGGTTTCGGCACTGCAAAAAGAAGGGCTCCGAGAATTACTGTTAGAATAGACGAGATTTTTCTAGCTCCAACAGCGGCCACTCCTTTTACGCGCTTAAATAAGAGCTGTCGCATTAAAAAAGATCAAAAGGAGGAAGAAAAATGTCACAAGTCGCGCATGCGAGTAACACGAACGCACACCTGACCTGCTGGAGTTTCTTATACGCAGTGACAGTGGTCGCCATAGATACTCATGGCTCAAAAAAGCATATATCAAGAAAGCGTTTGTGTCCTCCGCTTTTTGCTACTCTCGTCCTCACTGCTGGAAAATTTTTCCGATATCAGAACACTGAAAATAACTGAAGGAAGGCCAAAGGTAAGAGTGATATAAAGAAAGCAATGTTCGGTCTAAACGTGTTTGTTGCGAAAATATACTCCGTGAATATTCTAGCTGAAGCACATTACGCCTTCAAGCATCTCTTTGCTCAGCTCTCCCGCACTGAGCGCGCTGTTTGATCTAGAACGGTGACATTTCAGCGTCGACTAGAATCAAATGCTGACCGCTGAGACACTCTTCAGTGCGTGGAAATTTCCATCCGGTTTCGCTGGCCAATCCGGGATTTCCCGGTAAAAGGCGCACTTTGTCGTCCCACGCGGTGCGACGAACGTGAAGATAACAGACCACGGCAGATTAAGCCGGCGCTGACTGCTTAGAACCCCTTTTTTTTTCAGGCGCCTCTGTAAACACTGCTTTGAGTCAACACTCGTTCAAGAGATAAACGGCCGACGCGTTTGGTCTGGTTAATGGAACTGCGCGATACATTTGCTGCTCGCATTTTCCTTCTGGCCGCTTGGAACTCTCTTCGCTGTCTGTTCTCTTTTCGCTGTCTCATTGAACGAAGAAGTCGTATTGGGGGTTTGCCGCCACCTGAGGCCGTCAAGTGGCTGAAAACTTCTTAGTGCTTTCACTCCGTCTCTTTTCAGACACTGCTATTTTTTTGCTCTGTTTTATAATGGTATTCCCAGTTCCCTGAAAAACGAATTTCCCATACTGTTCATTCCCCTTTAGAATACACACACAAAAAGAGTAGCCCCGTTTCTACAGAATATTTCAGTAGGAAGTGAGCGTGCCCAGCTTGGAAATCAGAGGCATTGCCTTACGACACCTGAAAGAAAGTAAGTCCGTGGATTTGATGCATTTCCAACGCCTTATTACCGGAAGCTTTCCAGATCCTGATTTCTGAGCTTCCGGCCCGAATGAAACAAAAAGTAAGATTTAAATATCCTTTTGACGCAAAGCTGGAACTAAAAACTGCTTTCGTTGGCGCATTGCTAGCCCATCATCATCTTTTCGCCATTTTTCAATCAAAGCAACAGCTGTCATAACTTTGCAGCACTCTCAGGTATGTGCAGGGAAGTGAACCTGTCCCCATGGGGAAAAAACCTTGGGAAAGAGGGGAGGTCGCGGGCTGCCTCCACGGGCGATCGATTGTGGGCATCCCGGCTGACGTCAACGCTTACGTCAGTCGGGAGGAGGAGAGAAGAGTGAAAAACGGGAGCGATTCCTTGCCTCGGGCGAATACGAGCTTTGTGCGCCGCAGGTGCGCGCTCCACAGGTGGCAGGCGACGGAAAAAAAGCGAAAAGAAAAAGGAATTAGCGGCATATAGATTTGGAGCGTGCGGGAAAGCAGGCTCCTGTTGCGCACGAAAATAAAAATGTAAGCACAATAAAATATGCTCCTTTTTGGTTCCGAAGTTGAAAAAGGAAAACAGGCTACGCAGGTGCTTGCGGCCGATGTACGCCAGTGATGACGCGTTAGCGATCTTTCTGAACGCTGGGATTTCCACGTCACAGTGGCTGGTTTGTTCCATGTCTGGCACACTTCCTCCGTCTTGTGCCATTCTTGTCGTACTCACTTCGCTAATGAGTTGATTGAGACAAGACACAGAAATAGAAGCACATCTAATTACATTATCTGGATGAGCTTAATCGTGCGTCTGTTGACAACGGCAGCGCATGGGCTGTTTTCCGTCGGCGTTCGATGCAGGCATGAGTCAGAAAGCATTACGAGTGCTTGTGGTAGTGGCGTGTTTTGACTTCACCGTGCACTGAAATCGTTTATTGTTGGTTGTTGCCAGCTCGTTTTGGGATTACTAATTTTGTCAGCTACTCTCCCTCGCTAACATATCTGCTCAATCCCAATGTTCCTTTGTCGACACGCACAACCGACTCCTAAACAGCCCTGTTACAAATATAATTGGAGAGACATGAACGCAGCCTGACTGCAGTCATAACCTGCAAGGTGTTTTAATGCGCCCAATGACCTCCGTATAAGTTCTACCCGCTGCTCCCTCTCCATGTTGAGTACTTTGCACAAACGGCCTCTCTGCTTCTGCTGAAAACTTCTTTGTGACTCTACAGCCGTGCGTGCACGCATGAAGGAATTGATAAGCACTACATTTTAGCTGTAAAAAAACTGATCGAGACAATATATCAGAAACTGTACCTAATAATATTATCTAGCAGCTGTACCTGTGCTTAAATGACGGCTCAAGCTCCTACAAAACGAAACCACGTGGTACTTAACTTCAGGAATAAAATGTGAGCACAGGCATACAACTTAAGAAAGCTATTCTTCCCTTAATACAAAGTTCTGAGTTCTTGAATACCTTGTATTACCTGTGCTCCTGCTTCAATATCATCAGTACGCTACGTGTTCACCATATACATCACCGCGACTAAACAAAGTTTCTAAAGTCATGTTGATACAAAGCTATAATCTTGAATTCCTTACTACAGTAAAGTTTGAGATCAATCTTGGTACACCCTACAAAATCTTCTGTGAAAGCATCTGATATCCCGACTTCATAGAGGTTTATTAGATAAAATACTAAATTATAATGTTTATCCTGTCCATGTTTGCTTTATTTTTACCTGTTCATCACGGAATTATCATGGTATGCCTCTTCTCTCTTAATTTTGCAACGGTGCGTTTATGTTTTCATTCGCCTTCCCTCCTACTCCTTCTACAACTCTATCATAAACTACATTTGAGAGAAACAAAACGACGCATCACGAACATTTGCTTTGATGCTTCATATTCCTCGTTTTGTCTTCAGAATTAACTACGCTGCACTTCGAAGAACGAAACTTCAAATGAGCTAGAAAAGAGCCCCCAGGGATTAGAATTCAAGGTGTACCGTGATACTATTTCCTTGCAGTTTCATCTGGCCTTCTTTTTAAGGCGAAAGCCTTTAATGCCTCATGCTATTGTTAGCAATCCGTGTCGGCAGCCGTGTCTGCGTCCGTGTCGGCAGCCGTGTCGGCAGCCGTGTCGACAGATGTGTCCGCGATTTGACGGGTGTCCACCGAGATATGTGAGACAGTTACTGAGTAATTTCCTTTCTTCAAATACAATTTTCAGTTTCTTCATTACGGCCCCTCTTTCTTCTTTCACTGCCACTTCCTCCCTTCCTGTACGGTGCGGTTAAGGTGTCCACCGAGATGACTGAGAATTACAGCGCCGTTTCGTTTCCTCAAAAAACGTTGCGTTCAAAGGGCAAGGCATCGCGCCGAACGGATGGTGGCGTTCCGTGGACTGCCTGGCAGCTCTACAACACGCTGTCGCGTTCCACTCCTAAAGGCGAAGCTTAAGCGCCATTAATTAGCAGTCAATTAGTAATGAGTGATTAATCAGTAATCAGTCATTAATTAGTAATTTGTCATTACTTTGTCATCAATTATGTGTGACGTCATCCAGTGGTGACGTCACCAGTGTCACATAGGCAAAGTGGTGCGGAAAACACTTTCGCCTCTGCGCACTTTGACAGTCAAAGTGCCCCCTGGATTTTTATTTTCTCCGTCGTGCAAGCAAAGATTCTGGCATGTTACTAATCGTTGAGCAGGCTGCGTACTTTGCCTGTAGTTCACCAGACATCCTCTATCACATTACTGAAGAAAGTGAATTTGGAGTCTGCAGCTCAGGAGACACCGCGAAAGACTAAAGTACATGAATTTAATTATTCAAATAGGCTAGCCATTCACAGCACCGAGCACATTCAGCTTGTCCCTAGTCGAACAACTCGATCTCGCCACTTGTTAAAAGTGAAGGAGTGTTCATGTCGCCGGAAACATTTAACATTGTTTTTTTTTTTTCTTTTTCCCCGCGGACTGTACGGGAATGGGAGGCTCTCAAGGTCAATATTGAAGAGGCCCCACTTGTGGTGTCGTCAACAGCTTTGTTTAAAGTTCTTAATAATTTTGTGCTATCCGAACATTATTGTCTACCGTTCATTTCGCGAAACTGTCTTGTGTTATATTGCGTATTTTTTTTGCAATTTGCTTTCCTTTCTTTGTGTGCGGTGTACCGTGTACTGCAATGGTTTTGTTTGTGTTTCGACAAGGTATGTTAAATTGAACTCCACTTCTTGAATAAGGCCTTGCCTGAATCCAGCACTCTTTTGTGCATAAATATAAAATAAAATACATTGATGTGTGGAGGCAGTGAAGTAACATATTGAATTTCGGCTTTTCCTCAGACTTTTTCCTGCAGGAGGTCATCTCGCTTTCTGGGCTGTCTTTTCAGTGTTGCTGTCTTCTGTTCAGTTGCAGTGGACGACGCTGACGTCCACGCAGTTGTAAACTACGTGTATACAAATGCACAAACTTCCCAACACGCATGCACGCACAAGCGCAAAACCACGCACACACATGAATGCGTTCAACCGCGAGCCAAGCTGTGCCCGTCTTTCTATTTTTGTCCGCAGAGCACTAGCAGACTCCACAAGCTCAGGGTCATAAGCCCGCCGTGTGGGCTGCTGCCGGATGCCTTCCTGCCGTTCGTTCTCTTTGCTTTGAATTCCTTTGGTGTGTCTGTAGAAAGCTCTTTGCATGTACAGGCTCAGCGTTGAAAGAGGCGGAAGTGTGTTTTTTGTCGGTGCGGGGGTCTTCACTTCCTCTCATTGCCATTTTCTCTTGCACTCCACTCCCGTTTCACCCCTCTCGTCAGCTCCGGCAGCCTGTTTGCAGCGCTTTGAAATACGAACATAATGAAGGTGGTGAAAATGAGATGGAAAAGGTTCAGTTCTGTCATCTCGTAGTGTTTTATAACTTCTTTTGCCCCGCCGGACGTTTGAAATTACACGATGTGAATAAAGTTTCGCGTGATTCCTTGTAATGTGCTTCATGTCTAAAGCGTGCCACATTGCAACCAGCTTACTTTTATTCTGGCCATGAACTGCATGACATGCAACCTACGTGGTGGTTTATACAATGGATATGCTAAGTGATATTATCCACTAGGCAACAGGCTCGGTAACCTCTACTGGTGGATGGACAAATGCGAGGAAGTAGGAATCATATATCTGGAGTTGAAAGCAATACATAAAAAGCAGTACATTACGCAGCCCTTTATTAGCTATTCTAAGCAGCATTCTCCAATAAGGCACTTGCAGCTGAATAGTACACACTGTATATTTGTCGTCCATCAAGGCCACCCCTTCAAATACGGGTCCGCGAGCCATGGCCTTTCCAGAACAATAACACACCATGACCTGCATATCAAAACAGCCGTTTATTGTGGGCGAAAACCACAGCAAGAACAACACACCGACACTGTAGAAGCGGTGCAAATGGGGTGGCGTGATGCAGACAGCACAAAACTGCGCTGCTAAAGGCGTAATGTGGTGCACACGACCAAATTCATCGGGCAACAATGCAAGCACAGAAAGCTCATCATCAGCCTTATTACGCCCACTGCAGAGCAAAGGACTCTCCCATGTCTTTTCAATTAACCCTGTCCAGTGCCAGCTGTGGCCAGCCTATCCCCCAAAAATTCTTAATCTCATTCGCCCACCTAACACCTTTCTTCCACCCTCTGCTACGCTTCCCTGTCATTAACCCGTGTTTGATCCCTGACCCACTCTGCCCTCTTCCTGTCTTTTAAAGTTACACCTATCATTTTTCTTTCCATAGCTCGCTGCCCTGTCCTTAAGCTGAACCTTTTTCGTTAGCCTGCACGTTTCTACCCCATAGATGAGCACCGGTAAGATATAGCTGCCATGTACTTTTCGCTCAAGGAACACTATAAGCTAATTAATGATTCGAAAGGAAAAACAAAACCGCACAATTTCCGCTGCCACGATAAGCTCGCAAGACAGTTCGCTGTCCTGAAGCAAATGCACTCGCGCTAGCACAGAGAATCTCGTGGCGGCTCTAACAATACAACGGGAAGCTAATCCACTGAGGACTGCGTACACCAAAGACTGAGTGACCATACTGGATTTGAATATGCTCCTCTATACTGCACATAACTTGCTGCCTAGCGTTGGCTCCTTACCTTATTTCGCTCAAAAGCTGATCAAACATAAATATACGTTTAGTGGTCCTTCGCTATGGCTGCAGACTTACCGGGAGTGAAAGTGGTATTAAATGTGAACATCGTTATGATGAAGTTGACAGGTATGTGTATTAAGGGGGAACATCGCTCTAACGGAGTTAAGAGCCCTGTACTGTCCGCTTAATTTTAGGCACAATTAAGAGCCATTTTCTCGGCAACTAATGCATTTAGATCATTTTGACTTGCTTACCGTTTTGTATTTTTTCTGTATAGTAGCAAATATTAACTTCTTAATAAATCTTTTTCCTCAAACCACTTCTAATATTGCTGCTTCTTCCCAATAAAACACTTCTGGAAACAAAACTACTGTGTACATGTCCAACTTTCGCGGGCAAAAATTTTGAAAATTAGAAAATTGTAAGACACCATTACTGATATATTGAAGGTAATGGTCCATTCTTCTTATATGTAACAAAATCTTTCTTTTAAAGGGTTTCCCTATCGCATGGAGCAGTTCCGACTGCCAGAGAAAACCAATTAGAAACGCTTTTGACGACAGCAAAAGAATACACAAGACTGCCGTCAGATGATCTGCAGATATATTGATTGTCATAGTAAAATGTGACATTATATGAAAAAGTTGCGTTCATAAACGGCTTGTCGCTCAAAATTACTTTTATCCAGAATTGTTCGTTATATATGTGCACTGTTCAAGTTCACTAACTTTCTCATATATCTTGAAATAATGCTTAGGAAAATTCAGCATTCCATTTTAACTTGTTTTGCTTCTAATGGGTCAGATTTAGAGATTTTTAAGGACAAAGAAAAAAGAACATGCTCATTTCAATTTTTTCGCCGGAAAACATGCAGTAAAACATCAATTTAGCAGCCACAAGCTAAGCAGTCAGTAATTTTTAATTCTATGTTTCTTTGCTTGTCATTATACCTACATCGAATCTTTTTTGACCGTTCTGCATTTTTCCAAGCGAAGTACTTTAGACGGCGGTACACCTCATGCAGCCATAGCATGACATAGCAGATCGGTGGTATTTCAAATGACTTGAGGACATTAACTCTAGCTATGCTGCCATCAGTGAATGTGTTGTCGGTGTCTAAGGAGGCAATTAGGAGATGTGCAGCCTCAGGAAGGCATCGTTTGCTAGCCATTCCTAGACGACGTGGTTCATTGACTTTCTGGCATTTTCGGCTCGCCAATTGTGACAGTTCTTCAGAAACTCTGGCTGAGCTAGTTGCTGGAAAACAGGCTACATGGCGTTGAGAGCTGACTTGGACCACTATTTGTGCACTAAAGGCTCGTTCTCAATCTGGCTGTTACACGCACGCCCACCAATGTCGATGCAAACAAAGTGATTGAGAGAGGATGCTGTCAGTATCCAATATATGGAAACACATGGGTGTTTTAAAACATCGTTATCAGAGACAAGACGCAAGAAGAGAGGACACACACAATGCGCTGAACAACCATGTATAACTACCAACTCTCCCAGTCTGCCATTCTTCTACAGTGCATTTCTTGTACGTGGGGCTTTGTTCTGCGTCAAAATCTCGACCTGTCAAACCCAGATGTCCTGCCGCCGCTCATCTCAGCGCAGTGTGTGTCTGCTCGTCTTCCATGTCTTGTCTCTGGTAGCGCTGTTTTTAAACTACCATGAATAACCACCGACTCGTCTAGCCTGTCGTTCTTCTACATGTGGAAATACTTCGACCAAACAACCTTGCGGATGTTCTAGAAAGGACTGCAGACACAAATTTTTGAACGCAAGCTTTATGATTTGTTTAATGAATGTAAGGAGATGCCTTCCATCAAGCTTCCCTAGCAGACGTTGAGCAGAACATAACTCAATCTGGTTGTGAATGTTGTCCGAGGAGCCGCTCGGCATATCTACCCACATCGAGCGACGTCAAGGTGCACTTGTACCAATTACTGGGACATCATGGAACCCAGTAGTTGTTCACAGGGACAAACAGTGCTGGCTGGAGACGCTCACGTCATCAAAAATGTGGTAGTCCAAGCTTGCCGGTCGACAGTGACATCTACGCGCACTTAAGCACTGGCGCCTATCAGGATATAAACTTCCAGTAGAAGATCATTTTTAATAAATATTTTGGTTACGCACTAGTTTTCTCTGCTCATTTTCATAATTACTGCCCCTTAGGCCTATTTTAAGGTAAAAAAAAATTCAGCGGGAAATTTTAGTCTGTACCCCTTTAACTGACAAAATATTCAGCTTCATCATGTAGGAGTAAAGTAATTGCAAGCGTCACACAAGCCAAGAAAAGTAAAGTAGAGAGCAAAACGGTCCAGTGTTCTACAAAAAATATCATATACTTTTCTTGCTTTGTCTAACGACTGTTAAAGAACCAGCTGAGCTTTGAAGAAATCGTGCTCTTGCTTTGGACGTCCATTTTACTAGAAAAATGTCAGGGAAGAGAAGCTCTAAAGAGGTAGACATGCTCACATTTCACTTTTTTTTCCAAACCGCGCTATTGTGGCTTTGCTAAATGGCAAAAAATTATGCGAATCATGGAATAATGTTCAGGATGGTTTTGGTCGTCAATAATGGCAGAAATCCAAAAACCGTTTTTTTCCCCTTTCATTTTACGCTTCCCTGTTACCTTAAATTATTCGTTTCAGTATGTCCTCATACCTTCCCTTGCAGACATAACTTAAAAGGTGAGCTGCATCTATACATGAAGTAGACATAGGCAGGCATATAGTGACGTGTCCTATGGCCCAGAGACCGCATTTCGGAGAGAACATTCATCGCCATCGGTCATAATGTGCCGTACAACCAAGAAATGTAAGGCAACCTATCACTACAGTCATAAAAAAAAAAAAAAACTTGCTGCAGGTAGCGGAACCCGGGGTAGTTTTTAACTGCCAGAAAAAAAAAGAAAGTAGCAGAGATAGATTATGTCAATTAGTTTCAAGGTGATAGAGTATTCACTAGAGCTTGTTAATTTTTCCTCTTTCGTAAGAAAACCATGCTTCCATGTACTCTTTTCCAGAGAAATTTTATTCGTTTAAACGGAGTTATTTTATCCCAAGCTTTTTGACCTTTTAAAGAGGAATTGAACTGGAGTACTGATATTACAAGTATTATTTCTTCTAATATAATAATTTCAGGCTTTTCTTAGGCATTACTTCACGTAGACAAATATTTCATGCTCAGCTTTCACTCTACGTCCACAAGCGTAAGCGTCCTCTTTCATTAAACCAAGCACAACTGTCCACAAATTCTCCGCCTGTAAAAGCCCCGCTCTACCCGCTGCCCTTTTCAACTACTCAGCTCGGGGACGTCAGTCGCCCAAGGAATGAAAGAAAAGGACGCGTGGCGTCAGACTGTGAGTTGCGTGCCAGATGCTCCCGCACGAATTAACTCACGCCACTTCCTGGGCCTGAAACCCACGCTCGGGAACCGCATGCAAACGTTGCGCGCTGTGCAGTCTCAGCACTGGCGGATTGGAGAGGGTGAAAACAGGGCCTGTGTGGGAGGCGGGAGGTGCGGAGGGTGTCCGCACTGGCAGTCTTCAGCTCCGGAGCTGAGGCGCACAATTTCAGGAACGCCATCGTCGAAGAAGCAGCTGTCTTCTTCTAGCCGACGACGCCAAGGCCGGCGCATGTCGGAAGAGAACGACACTGTCACGGCTGCTCGCGGCGACCTATCACGCACGGTGTGTTAGACAAGGCCGCGCTTCACTGCAGTCTTGCGTCTTCTGCCGCGTATATATCGGGCACCCAACAGTAACAGTAGGCGGAGAAAAGCAACTGTTACCTACGCGTGGAACAATGTGCATGGTTTTAAAGTTCAAGCAACTGACTAGCGCGGATTATACAGAAAAGCGGTTTGTAACGAAGTAACAGGCAACAATAAATTGGATGTAATGAAGGACATGTACCCACCGCGGTGGCTAAGCGGTTAATGCGCTCGTCTACTGAGCCGGAGTACCCGGGTTCGAACCCGAACGCGGCCGCTGCGTCAAAAGGCGCCCGTGTGCTGTGCGATGTCGGTGCACGTTAAAAGTCACCAGGCGGTCGAAATTGTGCCGAAGGCCTCCACTCCGGCACCACTTTCTTCCTGTCTTCCTTCACTCCCTCCTTTATTCCTTCCCTAATGGCGTGGATCGGGTATCCACCGAGATATCTGTGACAGTTACTGCGTCATTTCCTTTCGTCAAAACCAATTTTCATTTTCATGCAGGACATGTAATTCGCCTTGATGCCCCACAGACTCAAATATTTATGATAGGCTGTTCAATGCTTCTCATTCGAACCCATCCACTGTTTTATCATCTTCAACTACTAGGATTAAATTTTTCTTTTATCTTGAATCTTTTCCTTCTTTCATTCCCGTTATACCTTCCTCAACCACGTTTTTTTGGTGGCCCCTCAGCCTCAGACTTGACAGGTAGCCCGCCTTTGCTTTTGCCATATAACTGCCGGTGCACGGCTTTCATCCCAACCAAGAACACAGAGTGGCAGGTTGAATCACCTTGAACATGCCAAGCCCTCGGTTTGTCTTTACAGAAGCTGTAGAATAAGAACTTCAGCATCTTTCCTGCGAAAGAAGAATATAACTTTTCATTTCGGCTGATATGCTCGTTTGGTAACTCGTTGCTACGCTGTACACTATTAAGCAATTCTATATTATAATTGTGGTGAAAGCAGACCCTAAATATAAAGGTGCATGGGTTATATAAATGCAATTTCTGCATTTTTTCATATACGTTACAACGGAGGTAAGCGGCAGGTAAGTTCTTATTTTCATCCTTGCGATCCTGGCGCGCTATTGTCATTTCTTACGAACGAAAACGGATAGCTACAGCAAAGAGTCAGGAAAAAAGGGAAGGGGCGGTAAGTGTTGCTGTAGATAGACACCTCACCGCGCTATGGGGAAATGATCATGCGCCGAAAAAGGCCAAAGAAAATGAAATGTAGGCAGCGAACAAATGGAGGTCCGAACCAAAGGAGGCTTTTTGTTTATTTCAAGCAGCATGTTAGGTCAATCGACAGTGTCAATTTCTAGAACAACAAAATACCACTTGAAAAACAGCGCCACCAGCCGGCCAGAAAGGCCGAACAAAGATCGCTTGAAAAACATTGTAAAATAAAATGCGTGGATGCAGAGCTGTTTTCAAGCTGCACACAAAGCTAGTGTCTGAATGACAACGAACACTTCCGGCATGGTGTTCTAAAGGGATAAACGTCACCAATTATTTGCAACAGCGGACTTTCCGGCGCAGGCGGCAGCGCGGAAGAACGTTTCACGCCAGTGAAGTATGCGCTCGTCGCCTCACCCTAACCCGCTTTGCCGTAAATGTGTGTTGACAAAAGACGAGTGCTTTGAAACATCCGTTTCGGAACATAGGCGCCGTTTCCTCTGTCCTGAAAATCCCTCTGTTTTAAATCCCTTCACCGCTCTCTCACTGCCCCTAAGCGATGCGCCAATGGTTTTAAGCGATGCGCCACCACCCCGGCAGGCGGCTGTTTTAAACACAGCCATCGCTGGGGCTTGTGAGACCCAGGTTGCTCTCCCCGAGCAACCTCTGGCGACCAGTCATGCATTTAGCTACCACCGGTAACTGTGGGCAGTTTACTCACAATACCGTTGAGGAGCTTGCGGTGAGCAGGTTGTGATGACGGCACAAGATCACGTGACATAGGCGGTAGGTGAGCCGCTGCTTATCTGGACATGCCGACGACCGCAGAGTTGCCACTGAACGGGACCCTTAAAGCTGTCGCTTTTAAATGGGGGCAGGAAGAGAATGATGTGCAGGGACATACCACGCATCCATGGTGTAGGACGTGTGTTGGCGCGTGAACGGATTCGGGCTCGGGATAGCAGTGCTAGAACTCACCATGCTCATGAGCACTTCAGATGCACACAGGCACAGTAGTACAGCATCACTGCGACCAAAACACTCCACTGCGGCTAGAATTGGGTGAACTGCCAATGCAGGCCAGATTCGATGTGCTCTACATTTCCCTTAAAAGTACAAAACGTGGTAAGAACCATAACTTTCAGAAAAAAACTGCATAATGAGAACAGCATACAGGACATGGCAATCATCCTTAATGAGACTGCGGCCACTGAGGACAAAAGTCGATGAGCACCGGATGTAGCCGCCCTGTATCCCACAGAATTTGCTGATCCGCCCTCTCGAGCTGGCTCTCATTCGACCATGACTGTGCTTTCCTTCTTTTAAAGGGACACGGATGGCAAGTTAGTCGGTGTCGATTGATCACCGCATTCTAGCGACCGAGACATTATACTTTCACTGCAAGCGCTGCTTTTATAAGCTACCAAACATCGAAAAATAGCATACAGGTGTCGCCATCGCTAGCCGATCCCGTAACTAAAGTGCGGTGCGTCGACAGTGCTTTTACGCAGATCTCGGAGGGTAGGCTACACCGTCATTCACTTTACATCAAAGATCACGGAGTCCTCTTCGATGGAAGCTTTTCGCGTTTGAATCGAGTGGAGGGACAGATTCTAAACGCAATTTTCTCGGCATCAAATGCATGTTTTCCTGCTGGACAAATATGACCATGCCAAGAAATAGCTGCAGAATCGATTTTTAATAAGAACAAAAATTGGTTGGAAGTGAAGTGTCCTCACTGTTCCTCTAAAGTTAACTGTGGTACCCTGGAAGTCCTTTAGAACCAGTGCGGCAGCGCCACCCAAACACAAGGACGCAGAGGGAGCATCGATTATACGTAATCCGCATTACATGACCCGTCCAAGACCACTTCCTCCTCTTGGTTTCCTCTAGTTTCGAGGTCACAGAAATAACGCTTTTTTATTCCTTTTTCCTTGGTTGTCAAAAGGCTACGAGTGAAAGATTAAACGCCGCACGCCTTGCCACATTTTGCAATTTTTCTTGTTTGTCTTTACTTCTCCTCTACGCATTTACTTGGAGGTCTGAAAATTTACCTTTGTTTTTTTTGGTTTGGGCACCTCCTCGTCTAATTTCACCAGCGCAAACCGATGGCACACCTCCCACATTCGTCTGGCGATACAGAAACTCGGGGCGCGCTCAACATCACACCACGAATGCGCTTTTACAAACTAAAGGCGTGGTGAACACGAACCTGAAGGGAAAAATGTGAGTACTGTCCCCTCGGGCTAATGCGGTGTTTTGTACCAGTTTGCTGTTATGCTATTTGACAGCCACACGGCCGCCCATCGCCCTGAAGTGCACGCAAAATTGAAATGGATTACAGACCACGAAAGGCCGTCAGAAACGGAAGTGTTTATTCAAATCAGGCTTTCTCTCCCTTCATCCCCTCAGGCTCTAGGCAGCAGTCCTTGCCGAGGCCGTACTTGGGTTCTACATATCTTGTTTCGTTCAACCTCCAACGAAGACTCATTTCATACGTAACCTTATCTCAGCCGACGAGCGTCAGACGCTAGGAGGATTTATGAAAACGGGTTCATATGCGCACTTTATATGCATTAGCAGGACCTGTTCAAGTGACTCCAGTATGTAAAGCGCTGTCGCGGTCTGCGAAATGCGATAGCGCAGCTATATCCACGTGGGTTTGGTTCGGCTCGCTCCCATAGTCTCTCTCTGAATAAACGGTACGCAAAGAAATGGCAACAAAGTTTGTCGAACCTCCACAGCAGTATCTTAATTCTATCCTGGAAAGCCTGAAGTATGAAAAAAAAATGCATCAAAGTATGGAAAGTTGTCCAGGCAACCTAACTTCGACGGAGAACGTCTGCAAAGCTGACCCGCACTCACTGCTATTGAAGAAAAGAGATTGAGTCGGAATGTCTGAATGGGAACCGTGTCTGAATGCATTGGTTATGCTACCATGCACAGTAAAAGTGACGGGAGAATTGTGGTCTTCAATCTTATAATTAGCAAGAGTGGAAATTAATCTCTTCAAGTCCCTGCAGCTAGCGTGCACGTTTTTTATTGCTTACTGAGAGGCGATCGTGTTCCTAGACTAATCCATTTTACAGAATTCTAGAACGCGAGTGTTCCGAAGTAACCGACTCCGGGTTTCCAGCGGAATCCACATGCAAGGCGGCCATTATTGGCACTGTACTCCTCCCTGGAACGACGTGCGCAGCTGTCGCTTGGGCACTTTTTTTTTATAAAGGTAGCGAAAGTGAGCTGCAGAGCTGGCAAATGAAACACAATGCGCAAAATCTGCTTGTCATTGGGAGGAGCTTCGCACCGGTCGTCTCCGCCTTACATTCGTAAGCGAGTTTTGTCGAAAATATGGCCGGGAATACCTCGAAACACTGTCGGGCTGCGAGAATACTGCCAAGTTGAATAATCTAAAAATACGAGCGCATCTGTATTTGCAGTATAAATCTACACACTAGCTCCAGGGACCGAGAAGGTTATTAATACAGTTTACTAATAAAGAGACTACCGACTACAATTATTATCGTACATTTTGTCCAACTGGCAGCATACTGTGCTTTCAAAACATCTTAGGTGCGCTGCTCTTTCAGTGTTTTTAGGAAATCTCAATATCTTAATTTTGAGCGCCCTGTGTATTGGATATGTCGGAAAAGATCTAGTGTATGGGATCGGTACAGTTTTCCGCGGCGTCCCAGTCCGGTGACGACTCACGATGCCGTTTCGCAACTTAGACAAACGCGCCGGGAGGCCTTCGAATGGCACTGGAACAGTCTTTGTCCGTTCGTATTCCGAGCGGCGGCAGCGAGCTTTTGCTGCACTCGCGCTCCGACGTGACGACACCTTGGGCGACACATGTCACGTACGCCGAAGTGCTGTTTGCACACCAGGACCCTCGGGGAGTCCGCCACCCAACGGGTCTCGAACGACGCCTAGCGGAACAAGAGCTTAATTTTACGAGGCCCTGTAGGGGCTCCGAATGAAGCTCTTTTCCTGTTCCTTATCCTGCGGGAGAGTCGACAGAAAAGCCCCCTGGTTTCCTGCCGTGGTGTGGCCCCTTTCAAGATTCTGCGCAATTCGCATTCGGTCGGCAAGGCCAACGACGACACGTTTTTTTTTTTTCGTTTCACTCAACAGCTGACACAGAAGAGCAGATCTTTAATATCCGTGACCGCGGTCACAGGCTGCATTCTATAGAACCACCACACAGAATGAACTGCCGAACACAACCCGTCTATCTGTCGCGATATAAGCGCATCAGATCACTTCCATGACTTCCATGACGTCTGTATTTTCTGCCATCTACACGATACCCATCGCAAAACTACATCGCTTTGACGGTGCTCGATCACCAGTCGCACTGCACTAAGCCTAAGAACGACTTTTTGACCAATAGAGGGGTACTGAAGGACTCTAAAGATACCACTTTCGTTTAAGTTTGGATGACAGCCCCCCAATCGAAATCTAAACAATGAGGACTGAAGTCGAATATAATTGTTTTTACTACAGGTTCATAATGGATAAACGACCGGTGGCGCTTGTTACGGCTAATTGTTATCATTCAGTCCTCTTAGGAGCGTTCTAAATGCATTTGATGGCTTTAACGACTTCCAAAAATTAATTCAGTGCATGGTATTGAAGTTGCGTACGTTAGAATTTGCCGTCCAGTTGCAAAGAAGGTTCTTAGCTCAAGCGTTATGTTCTCTATAACTTTGTTAGAAGGGCAGTTATAGGCTTTAAATTCCGTTTTTTTTGCTTGTTTGTTTCTTTTGTTATGTCTCGAAAATACATACTGCACCTGGTCAAAGAAACATGTTCTGATGTATTTTTCGAAAAACTAATGCACAAGACGAGGTTTTGAAGAGGAGGACACGTACGGTCAGACTAATACGAGCTCTAGTCATCAGTAGAGCCACGTATAGCCTACCGTACCAAATGCTTACATCGCAAGAAGTCGAGCAGGTAGAGACTATGCTGCGGAAGGCACATAAGACTGCGTTGGGTCTGCTTCTAGGAGCATCTACGCATAAAGTAATGAATCTAGGGGGTCTTAAGACATACTTAGAGCGTCAAGGAGCACTTCTCATTACTCAGAAAGAGCGACTCCTACATACGACTGTTGGCGGGATCCTACTCAGACGACTATGCTACCCTGATAGCCACAAGAAGATTCAAGAGACGGAGGATATATTAGACGACATCAGATCGACCTACACAGTCCTAGCCATCTCCAAGCACACGCACCCACAACTGCACCGAGGCAGGAGAGTAGCAAGGGCTCAGGCGTTAGAAAAGCGGATCGGTGGCAAGAAAGAATACGGCTTCGTAGAAGCAGTCAGCTATCCAAGCAACAGAGCGGTGGTGGAAGCGGCAACTGACTACACTCATCAGGAGCTAAACAGCGTTAGCATAAGGGATTATGCCTCTACTAAAGCCGACGAGACTACGATTGCTGTCGCAGTAGCCGAAAGCAGCAGAAGAGGAAAATCCCTCGTAGTCATCTCGAACTCACTGACGGCGTGTTGTGACTTTCTGCGAAGCAGAAATGGCAAGAAAGCTCTCCGCGTTTTAAGTCAAGACGGCGAAAGCCAAGCAAACCTTTCGATCATGCGGGCACCGAGACACGAAGGCCTGGCCGGGAACCACGCAGCGGGTGTCATTGCTCGAGGACAAACTAACCGGGTGACGGCTGATGCGTTGGGACTTGAGCCTGGGACACAAACATATGGCGACATACAGGAGCATCTTAGGGGACTAAGGATGGTCTAGCCCCCACCCCACAGTCAACTAACTGAACAGCAGTCTATCAATGAAAAAGTCAACAAGGTAGAGGCAATCCTCATGGTGCATGCCAACGTTTCGACAAGACGAGTTGCCTTCGTCTGGGCAAAGCGTGTATCATTGTCGGGGTTTAAATAGGCTCTTCACTCCGAAGAGGGATGCCCGGTGAGAGGGAGGAGGGTGTGAAGTGGTAGGTGAAGATGGAAACGGCTCCAAAGTAACGCATGCCCATGCTAATTTATCCCAAATAAAATACACCCGACTACACACAGGCCCACATACCCATGGTACGGAGAGACAGCCACACTATATCACACATGAAGTCGAAATCAAGAGGATGAAGTGGGCTTGGTAAGGCAAGACAACCGCTAGTTTTTAAGGGTAACGCAATTGATTCCAAGAGAAGGCAAACATAGCAGGGGATAGTAGAAAGTTAGATGCGCGGATGAGAAGTTTGCTTGAAACCGTGACCGCAGTTGACAAAGGACAGAGCTAATTAGGCCTTTGCCCTGCAGTCTGAGCAGTCAGGCTGACGATGATCATCATCATCATCATAGTGTACCGTAGGTTGAATTAATATCGGGCCCAGCATTGTCCTTGCTCTTCGCGGGTTAGAACTGCACGTGGTTATCAGCTACTGTTACTATTTTAAACCGGCCGATCACAAAGTTGCAGTTACGGGCGCGAACCAGTTACAACCGATATTGGTGTCGAGATGATTTGGTGGCTTGATAATTCATTTATTGGCGCGAACTTACGCTTCAGGGCCAGAAAATTGCAAAGTACAGGACCAATATAAAATACCGAATTACCCCAGAGATGCTCAGCTCCTAATTCATTTCTCCAGCTTACAGTTTCCACTCCTGAAACCAAACCTGAAATGAGAAAGCATAAGCAGTAAACTGTCGCTGCTTAACTATCTTCCAAAATATAATTATTGGACCGAAGAATCGGGAGTGTTTCTTCCCCTTTCTTTATTGACTTAAACAAAGATACGCCGTGGCTATCGCTGGGATACGCGAGCACATATGATGGATGATAAGGGTGAAAAAAGACTGAAGATTTTGTCATACACGCGACGGTATAAATCCCGAAATGTGTTTCGATGTAGGCATTCATTTTGATTTAGGCGCGTTGCAATAAACGCTCTTGTGCTCTGCGGTGCCAGTGAACCTTATAGAACCTGAGGTGGTAAAAATCACCGGAGCCCACTACTAGGGTGTTTCACATAGCACGTGCCAGTTTCCAGATGTCAATGAAACCAAACATAAATCACCATGCCATGTACTAACATGCCTTCGTTCTTTCATTGATGCTTCCTCTTTCCCCCGTCTTTCTACAACTCGCCAAGCCTAATGTACGATCCGTGCAGGCCATCACAGCAGCACAGCGCAATTCAGGTCATTCGCTATTAATTGCGGGTCATGGAAAGAAAACAGAATGAGACGAGAGCAATCGTTACATCATCAGTAGGCAGGTGTCCGACCTTTAATCCGTTCAAGTGGCCTCAACCCGCAATTCAGGCACTTGAAGCTCAACGCGTGCTAATTTCGTCCACAGGGAGTAGCGAAAAAAAGAGCGCAACAGCCTACGCTCCTCATCTCGCGATGGCCCAATGCTCGGGCAGGATAAGATGATGGACGAGAACGGATTACGCAGCACTTCGCAGATAAAGAGACGCCGCCGCCGACTAGCAACCCGGTCATTTCTGTATTTATTTGTTCTTCCCTCCTCAGTTGTGATCCGTTTGTTAGCACTGTGTGTTTTCTCTTGAGCAGCGGAAAACCGGGGCGCGGCAGCGCGCCCCGCTTCTCGTCTCGGGGAGCTAGGCGGGCGGCCCGCGTGGCCTCAGCGGTTCGTTGCCCCTTTTGGCGAGACTAAGAAGGCAAAGTTGAACAGCCGCCCTCCCTGCAGCCGTCGTCTCGTGGGGAAACGCCGCCGAGGCGACCGCCTTTGCTGCTTGCGCAGTAATGTTGTTGTTGTTGTTGTTATTATTACTTTGTTCTTCTCTCTTCGAGCACAGACAGGATCAGCAGAACGCAGACTCTCTTGCTGTCGTCTACTTCCTGGCCACTCTGCCGGTGCTGCTCCTACTGCTGACTCAAACCGGCCACCGCAGCACCGAGGAGGGTTCCTCTATATAAAGGCTTCTCGGAACCGCGG